>NC_051431.1:15609820-15666269 GCF_001649575.2 Kryptolebias marmoratus | reverse complement strand
TGTGTGTACGGGGGGGGGGGGGGGGGGGCGATCGCTGCGGATGGTTGGCTTCTCTCTGCCGCCTTGTTTAACCCCGGCGAGTAAACACGAGCGGAGCGCTTCGAATAAAGCTGAACGGACGTCACTTCCTCTGCAGAAACGAGTTCTTGTTCGTTCTGCTGCTGTAAGGTGGTGAAGGCAGGGATGGGTGGTAGCGGTTTCCCCCCTCCCAGCTGCCCTCCCTCCTGCGTCCTCATGGACATACATTCCTCCCATCCGCACACCACCTTTCGCCCTGCGGCGGGACCCCCGCAGCGCCCCTGGGGTCTCCTCAGATGCCGAACAACCAAACATGGCCTTTCTGGGAAGTGATTGTTAGGGTTATTTATAGGGCACAGAGCTGCTGGCAGAGCAAAGCAAAGGAAGCGGGGCGGGGGACCCAAAAAGCCTCCTCCTCTGTGTATTTTTGTGGGTCTTTATGTGTGTGTAAAGACGGCGTGGTTGCCTGAGGCTCCGGCTGATATTTATGTCCTGCTTGGTACCAGAGACCCTCTGTTGGTTTTGCCTTCTAATCCTGTTCCTGCCTCGAGACGAAAACATAACTGTGCACCGAAGCAGCTCGTCCAAAGTCAGAAGATGGACGTCACAGCGGTGCCGGGGCTGCGATTTTTAGATTTGTAGCGTCGATATCGTTCAGTCAGCGCTGGACGGAAACAATGACTTCGGCACGGGTGGTCCTCGGAGGGTCAAAGTCAACACGCTTCCCAGAAGGGACACCTTCTGTCAGAACATTATAGGAAAAAAACAAAGATCTGGTTCACAAGATGGAATTCTAAAGGAAAGAATAAAAAAATAATTTAAAAAAAGCAGCAAATATCTAATAAAAGTAGTAGCCAGTGGCCAGCAGCAGGATCTCACGCCATCTGGTAGCACTCGAAGTACGTGATGGAGATGACTCAGCTACTGCGGCGCCAGGTTTCAGCTCGCTTCATGTAAATCTGACCGACTTGGAGCCGCTGTCGCGTGCGCCGAGGCGGACTAGCTCCGGCGGCCGCCTTGAGTTGGCTCGCCTCCGAAAAGCCGACTGGCTTTGGAAGTCTGTCCAGTGGCTCAGGAGATATTTTGCTAACAGGCAGAGGTGCGGGGGCCGAGCGCCGGTCGTTTGTGGCCGCTCGCGTCATCAGATGGTGGAGCCGGCGGCTTTCATGGAAACGTCGTTGCAGTTGTTGAGTAATTTCCCACAATCCTCTCTCTGTGTTTTCCCACACCAGGGTTCTTTCTCAGTCCTTTTCTCTTTTTGTTTTGGGTCTGGTTTCATGACGCCGGTGTGTTGACATGCGATGAGTCGCTGTCAGGGCAGGATTGCTGAGTCATGTTACGCTCGGTGTGCAGTTCCAGGTCTGGGTGACCTCTGATCTGCCCCTGCCTCCGTGTGCGTTTTCTCATTTCACTCGCTCCCTAAAACGGAGCGCAGCGACTTATTGTTTTTTTCAGAAAGCGGTCCTGCAGTTTGGGAGGTTTCTTACTGTTGCGTTTGAAAGATGTAATTACAGAAGAGAAAAGTAAAGAAAAGCAGGGCAGGAAAACCTCGGCGCCCCGTCTCTCCGCTCCTCACGTTTGGGTGTGTTGTAAATAACGCAAATAATCAACTTTCAAGCTCAATTTTCCAGATATTTGTGTGTTCTTGTTGCTCACAGGAAGCCACATTAGTCGTGAAAAGATAGAAATCCGTGGATTAACCTCCATCTTTTTCTTCGTAGGACATGAGAAAGCATGTGATGATGACTCTGCTGGACATGGAGCAGTCGTACGTGGAGTCGCTGCGCACCCTAATCCAGGTAACACACACACAGCCTGCCACCCGCCCTGTTGACGCTCTGACCTTTGCCGCCTGCGGGAAGCGGGACGGTCCGCCGAGCAGAAACGCTCAGAGCCGTCCTGCCGAGGCAGGGAATAACAAACGCAGGTAACAAGAGGTGTTATGTAATCCACTTATCGCCATTCATCCCGCCGGGCTAATCGGCTAACCTTATCACATCCCACTGTCATCAGCAGTATCCGCACACACACACACAGAGCCAACCTTTACCCCAGATCTTAGCCCCGTCCCGGTCACACACTCATCGTTTTCTGCCCAGGAGTGCCCAGTGTTGTGTAACCCGTGTGTGTGTGTGGCCACAAAGTGAATAATCCCACGCCTCGTTCCCATGACGACACGGGGGAAGTAAGTGTTACCACGGCGACTGCAGGGAAAGCACACATCCTGGAGGAGGGAGGGCTCCGGAGGACGTGTGGCCGAGCCGAGGCCGCTCTGCAGCGGTGCGGCGCGGCGCTGAAGCGTGACTCTCTCGCGGGGAGACTCGCTGACAGAGTGAATTCAGTGGAGATTTGGAGAATTCGCTCTGTTCGGACGGAGAGTCCGGTCCGACATCCATTATAACCCCGAGCATCTCTCGCTTCTCTTGACTTTAACGTTTCCGTTTGGTCTCCTGACATGTTTTTGTTCAATTAAAGGGCTGCTTTTCAAGGCGGCCTGAACGTCGACGAGGCCCAGGAGCCTGTGGCTATGAACAGTCACTATCTTACCTGCTGTAGATGGCTCCTTTTAAAGCTCCTTCTGTGTCGACAAATGTGTCATAAAAACCTGACAGCAGTCTAAAGTTTATACACAGGACTGCCAAGTTTTGATCTGAGCTTAAAGTGAGATTTTGAGCCACTAGAAGTCGTTCGATGACGTCATCGCCTAATTTGCATATTTGGTCATGTTGCTCAGGCTGTAGAAGAGAAGAATATTATGGCGTTTCTTCACGAACGCACAGAGAAGCATGGCTTCTTTAGTGTCGCTGTCGGAGCCTCTGAAAGTCTGCGTTCGTCTCCCCCCCCCAGGGTTACATGCGTCCCCTGAAGCAGCCGGACGGTGGCGCCATCGTGGACCCCCAGCTGGTGGACGAGATGTTCTACCAGATCCCGGAGATCCTGGAGCACCACGAGCAGTTCCTGGAGGAGGTGGCCGGCTGCGTAGGCCAGTGGCACGACAGGCAGACTGTGGGACACATCCTCATCCAGTCGGTGAGCAAAACAAACCGGAACGGTTTCAAGGCCGACGTCATCACAGGAGGAGGGTCGTCGTAATATTACACATTTATACTTGAGGGGCGGCAGTGGCTCAGGAGGTAGGGGTTTGTCCTGTAATCAGAGGGTTGCTGGCTCGAGCCCCTGCTCCAGCTGTCTTAGCCGTTGTGTCCTTTGGCAAGACACTTCACCCGCCTTGCCTACTGGTGGTGGTCAGAGGGCTCGGTGGCGCCGGTGTGATGGCAGCCTCACTTCTGTCAGTCTGTCCCAGGGCAGCTGTGGCTACAATGTAGCTTACCACCATCAGTGTGTGAATGTGAGGATGAATGGGTGAATGATTGTAGTGTGAAGCACTTTGGGGTCCTTAGATAAACTAGATAAAGCGCTACACAAGTGCAAGCCATTTACCATTTGATGTTGATACTGCGGACATATTTGACTCTTGAAACTTATTTCATTACCTGCTGAGAAATGAGTTCAAATGAAGAAGACTAGCAGCACTTCCTTCATATTTCTTACAATGCTGATATGTTTTTTTTTTTTTTTATATCCTTACTGCATTTCTGATCTTTAAACAATATTCTATAGACAGGGGTGTTGATGATATGATCCAACTTAAGTTAATTCAAAGGAAAAAAGCTTATTTTTTTCTCGGACTGTTGTTTTTTTAACCATTTTGTCTGAAACTTTTGCTTTAAAAGAAAAACTCTAAACTCTGCTGCTTGCATTAAACTGTCTGAACGTGATGCATTAACCATGAAATATGAAATTCATAATCGTGTAAAGGTTTATAAAACAGCTTCTGCTTGATTCGCTATGAGATTGTGGAGATTCGAGCTGTTTCAGGACCACAGCGATCCACTTTGGCTCCTGCTGGAATCAAATTAAGTTCAGTATGTTTTGTAGACAGCAGCACCGGATTATATTAAAAAAAATCGTCGCAGGCTGTTTAACTGGCGGCCCCAGGGGCTACATCCCTTAACTTAAATAAGGGGGGAAAAAATTGAAGAAAAACATTTAACAACAAATAAACATCAGAGAAGTGATCCTGTTATATAGAGGATCTATGACAGGCAGGGCTGTACGACACGGCCCACCTGTTAAAAATCAAACTAGATTTTAAAGGAAGTTAAATTTATGTAATGACAACAGTTGCCAGATGTTCGGCCCCCGAGCTGTTGGCTCTCAGTGACTGTGGCCCCCAGAGCAGCGCAGTTAAATACCCCCAACCTATAATAATAATAATAATAATAATCCAACTCCGGTCCAGATTCAAATCCAGATAGTTACACTTTGACTGAAATGACTTCTTTTCTCAAGCTCTGAAAGCAGAAAGACTTCAGTGCTGGATGAAGACTTTTTAAATACTGTCACATTTCTAATCATTTACTTACATCGAGATGAAATCCAGAGCTTGAAACGGAACTAAAACGATAATTTTGAGACTTTTAAAGACGATGTTCAGACTTTTTCTGTTTGATTATCTACGTTTTTTTACCCAAGCTATTTTTATTTTATTTTATTTTATTTTATTTTATTTTATTTTATTTTATTTTATTTTATTTTATTTTATTTTATTTTATTTTATTTTAAGCAGTGAGTAAAGACAGATGTGCAGAACCACACAGAGATAACGTGATTGAATTTACTGCCTTGCTGGAAAGGCTGTTTCCACCACGGTTAGCATGAACGCTAACATTGTGTTTTTCCAGCGACCGCTCGGTGGCTTCCCCCCTTTTCTTTTTTTTTTTTAACTTCCCACGACCCGAGAGCGTCTCTCAACCTCAAACAAACAGTCTAAATGTCAAGCAGAGCTTTTTTTTTTTCTTTTTTTTAAGAAAGACTGGAAAGGAGACGTTCCTTCCAGGACGGACTTTCTGACAGAGTAACTTGAACGCAGCCTCTGCAGCTCCTGGTGGACGTTTGAATCCAGAGCGTAAAGACAGAAGGGAGCTGTTAACGATCTCTGGAGGAAATGTGAGCCCCGCAGGTTTTAGAAAGCTCCCCTCCCCTGTGCCTCAGCCACAGGCCTCGTTGGCGCAGTAGGCAGCGCGTCAGTCTCATAATCTGAAGGTCGTGAGTTCGAGCCTCACACGGGGCATAGGCTTTTGTTCGGCTCCTTGCTGTTCGGAGCAGCTTTCTGCTCTGTGCTGATCTGAGATCTAAATGAGGGTCGCTGTTTCAGGAAGCTTTATTATGTAAGCGTGTTCGAAACAAAAACTGCTGGACTTGGTCAGAAATGAGCCGGCAAAGAGGAAAAAACTGAAGGTTCAAAGTTCATCTTCTGAGTCAATAAAATCCTGGAACTGAGCGAGCCTCCGTCTCAAACAGGAAAGAAATACTTCAACAATATAAATTATCTAAATTCTAGCCAGAAACGCGTCATGGTTAGCAGCTAAAGCAGTTTACAGTCCTGAACGAGCTGAAAAAAAAATGGACTAAATCTAGAAATAAAGTTCCTTGCCGGTGGAAAGTTAGTGAGATCCGAAGCTGACGTTTGCTGAAGCAGCTAAAAGTGAGTTCCTGAGGTCCCAACGAAGCGAGCAGAAGCTAAAAGGAGGAACCCAGGAGCTGGAACACAAGCTAAAAGCAGCAGGACAGCAGCTAAAGTTAGCAAACCAATACCGAAGCGAAAATCAGCATCACAGCAGCTAAACAAGCAAAACAGTAGCTGAAATCGGCTAAGATAAAAAAAAAAATGCAAATGTTAGTGAAAGAGATGCTACAGCTAAAATGAGCAGAACATGCACGATAGTTGGCGAACAAGTAGCTGAAGTTAGCTCAAAAGCAGCTAAAGGCTGAGAGGAGCAGAACTGTAGCTCAAAGCTAAAAGAAGCAGAAACTGTAGCTAAACGCTAAAGGAGCAAAAAGGATAAAAATAGCAGCACTGTAGCTAAAAGCTAAGTCGTAGCACCCTGCGTTCAAGCTGAACTTTTAGAGAGATGGTTCAAATATAAAAGTGTGAATAAACAGTCTTAAAAAAATGAAAGAAGCTTTAAACGGGAGAACGGCAGCGTTGATGCTGACACAGGAACAAACGCTGCAGTTTCAGCTGAAGCGTGAAGTGAGAACGAGCGTCGGCCACCATCAGGGCCTGTCTGAGCGTGGCTCCGAGGTCCCTCCTCACATTAACGCTGGTCTCTGGCAGCACGCAGTTTGATTCCCCCTCTTTTTTTTATTTTACTGTTTTGAGGAGCTTCTAAATTAAAGCCGAGAAAAGAGCCGAGAGTTCTCCTGAGTCCTAAAGGTCCCAAAGGTCTGAGGGTGAAGATCAGGAAGAGGACGCAGAAAAGGCAGCGAGGAGGAGGAGGAAAACAAAAAAAACACTCGTTTAGCTCTCCGGTTTCCTGCTTCTGTCAGTTTGATCGAGTTCGAGAGAAGAAAGGACAAATAAAAGACGAAGAGCTCGACAAATCTGCGAGTTTCTGTGTTTATCTGACTCAGCAGGTCGCTGTGCTCCCCTTCACACTTTCAGCCGTGTTTTCACTCGATCTGATTAATCAGAGACATGAAGATTATTCTGATTAATGTCTTCTCTTTTTTAGGCGGAGCCTTGTTGAGGCATCAGATCAGTTCTTCTTCTGAGTCGTTGTTTCTTCTCTAACATCTCGATCAGACGGTCAAGATATTTTCTCCCCTCAGATAGGAGGATTGAAGCTCGTTCCTTTCCCTCGCTGCTTTACTGTCTTCCTCTCCGCTCTTCATCCTGGAGCTTCGAGGAAGAAAAACATCCAAACAAGTCATTTTTCTTTGCTTTGTTTGTTTCATTTGTTTTCGCTCAAATCCATATTCAACCTGAAACTTGATGTTTTTTGTTTTTTTTCTGGGATAAATCTCAAAATAAGTCTGAAAAGTCCCAACATTTGTCTGTTTTTTAGTGTCCAAACTAAAACTAAAGGAGCATTAAGCAGAAAAAACAAGAGCGGGAATCTTCATTCTGTTCAAAAGCTACCAGTATGATGTAAGAAATCAGCGCTCCTGATTCAGTTTGATTTGTTTTAGCGATAAACTGATCGCTTTTATTCTCACGGTGGGTTTGTGGGTAATTGGTCCAGATTTCTGGTCCGGTCCGGTCCGTTTGTCCATGGCGTGAGGCTGTAACTCGTTAACTCGTGCCCTCTTCCCCACTCCTGCAGTTCTCCAAGGAGGCCCTCGCCAACATGTACTCGGCGTACATCGACAACTTCCTGATTGCCAAAGATGCCGTGAGGATCGCCAAGGAGGCCAAGCCGGCGTTCCACAAGTTCCTGGAGGTGAGTCTCGGGAGGTCCCCCCCCCCTCCGGACAGCTGGCCTCACGATCTGCGTTCGTTTAGGGAACGTTAAAGAAAGGCGGCCGGAGCCTGGAGTTGGGCTGAGTCAGCGTTTTTTTTTTTGTTTTTTTAGCTGTTTTAACCGTTTGAGCTTCCAAACGTTCAGCTTGGTCAGGACTGGAGTGCTTTGGTTTTTAGTTTTTGTAACTTTTATACTTTTTAAAGTATTTTTTCAAATTTAAAATAAATCTCCAGGATTAAGATTACTTCAGTTCCTTCAAAACATTGTTCTTTCTGATATTGGCTGCTTTTTGGTCAGCTTATGAGACTTTTTAGCAAAGATTCTGCTGCTTTTAGCTCCTAGGCACATTTTGTCTCATTTTAGCTGCTTTTTTGCTGAAATTAGCATGAGTTTAGCTGTGGGGTTGCTAATCGTAGCATCCGTTCTGTTCATGTTAGCTGTAGCTTCTGTTTCACTGACTTTAGCTGCTGTTTTGCTGCTTTCAGCTGGCGCTCTGCCTCTTTTAGCTGGTGGTGTGAATGATTCCATTTTGAACAAATTTGAGTTAAAAAAAACAAAGCTGTCGTATTTAGTCGACACCGACGCTGAAATGATAGTAAGTTGAGGTTAATAACATGCGCGTATTTTATAGAACCGGATGTGAAAAACATCTAAAATTAGCTTTTTTTTTTTTAACGACTTTTATTTCTACATTTGGTCAGAGAGCCGCACCGCTGCACGGAGACCCCGAAATGGGTCCAATAGATGCCAGATTCTTCTCTCCAGTCCTAATCAGATTTATTCCACTCAGCTGTTTTCGAACAATACACGAGGATTTTCTGTCATGTCTGAGTTAATATGGATGTTTGTTTTTTTTTAACTAACATTAATGCGACAGTCATCTGCTTTTCTGCAGCTGCAACTAAAAAAACCAAACCCTCCATAAACCGGCTGGTAGCTTTTGGAGCCGTTTGTTAGACAACAAAGTCCCTATATGTCCTCATGTCCTCATGTCCCTCAGTTCAGAGTGTCTCAGAGCTACTGCCAAGGGTTCAGGGTGAAACAACAGCGCCATCTTTTGGTGGAGGCCTAAAACTCAGCAGTGATTTTAAAGCTGTAATCTGCCTTTTTTTTTTTTTTGCATATTGATGTTCTGTCGCCAAGAAAGGTGTGTCTGTGTGTGTGTGTGTGTCTGTTAGCAAAATATCTCCTGAACTGGACATGTTTAAATGAAACCTTCAGAGAGTCATCACTGGATGCACGGTGAGCTTTTTGGACTCGCCTCGGCTCAAGCCGCTCATAACTCAGTTAGTTCCCCGAACATGGAGGTAAAGTTTGGCGTGGTAGCAGCTGAGGGTCGTCCCCAACACGTCTGCTGAGCGCTCGCAGATTGCGCCAGAGCTTCGTTTAAACTTTGGCATGCAGGGTGGCGGGCGATACGCATTCCTTCAAGGAATGTTTGGTCTTTAATTCTTCTGTTTTGTTTGTTTTTTTCCCCTCCTTCAACAGCAAAACATGCGCGAGAACAAGGAGAAGCAGGCTCTGGGCGACCTGATGATCAAACCGGTGCAGAGGATTCCTCGCTACGAGCTGCTGGTTAAGGTGAGGCGGCGTTTTTTGGGTTTTTTTTTTTTTGTCTTCGGCGGGGTTTGCATTCTGCGAGCAGGAAGCTGGGCTGACTGCGCCGCTCGTTTCAGGACCTGCTGAAGCACACCTCGGAGGATCACCCGGACCACGTCTTGCTGCTGGACGCCCAGAGGGACATCAAGCGCCTGGCGGAGAGGATCAACAAGGGCCGGCGCTCGGCCGAGGAGGCCGAGCGGGAGGCCAGGGTTATCCAGGAGATCGAGACGCACATCGAGGGAGTGGAACATGTGAGCTGTTAGGCCAGGTTGTTTTTTTTTTTCCTCCTGACGTGTTCTCTTTACAGGACTAACACTTGCTCTGTGTTGTGTTTTTTTTGTCAGATTCTGAATCCACAGAGGAAGTTCTTGAGACAGGAGATAGTCATGGAGGCGGTAAGCTGTGCTATAAGTTTTTAAAAGATATGCAGATTTATGTGCAAAACCGAAACCAAAAACAGCCGCCTGGCGCAAGGAGACGAATATCAGAGCGTCTCTGAGCTGCTCCTGTCTCCCTGCAGAAGACGGTGGGCGGGAAGAAGGACCGCTCGCTCTTCCTCTTCAGCGATCTGATCATCTGCACCACCCTGAAGAGGAAGTCCGGCTCATTAAGACGCAGCTCCATGAGCCTGTGAGTGATTTAACCTCCCCCCCTCCGACTCCGAGCCACACCGCCCCCTGGTGGTGAAAACCTCACCCCTCCCTCTCTGTGCGTTTCAGATACTCCGCCGCCAGCGTGATCGACACGTCCAGCAAATACAAGTTTCTGTGGAAGCTTCCTCTGGAGGACGTGGAGGTGGTGAAAAGTAAGTCGGACAAATATATTTATATTTTACTGACAGATGAAAACCGCTGTTTAGATGTCTGTGAAACTTAAACTTTCAGACCAAATTTTAGTTTAATTTTTAAGTTTTAAGTTTAGAGACGGGTGTGGGTGGCGACGCTTACTGGATGGGTAATTGATGGCGGCGTTCTTTTATGTCTAGAGATTTTTTGTTTTTTTTATGTACCCTCCTTTCTTGGCAGCGGAGCTGTCGTGTCATTGCCTCTGCCTGCGTGTTTGTGTGTTAGCGAAATATCGAATGAAACAGTCGACGCATTTTAATGAGACTCGCAGAAACTAATCCCTACAGCTCATTAGCTTTTGGAGTCAAACCCCGTTCAAGATGGCTGCCTCCAGCCCGGTCATTTTTACAGATATTCCTCTAAGGTTTGGTGTGGTGGTAGCAGGTAGTCCCCCTCGACACATACTTTGAGCTCCTGCAAATGGTGCAGGATTTCGGTTTCAAACTTTGTCGTGGAAGTCAGCGAGCGATGCACATCCCTTCATGAGTTCTTGTATTATCAGTTTTAGTTGTGAGAACTCTTGCTTCGTTCACTCGTCACCTCGTCTCCTTTACCACAGGCTCCACTCAGGCGACGAACAAAGAGAGCATCCAGAAGGCAATCAGTCGGCTGGATGAAGACCTCAGCACCCTGGGTCAGATCAGCAAACTGTCGGAGACCCTCAGCTTCCCGCATCAGGTGCTGCGGACGCCCGCATCGGTCCGAGTCGTGTTGTGACCCTTCGGCTCGAAGCGTCTGTGTAACCTTTTCATTTTCCGCTCGTCTTAGTCCCTAGACGAGGTCATAAAGGACCTGATGGCGTCCGTGCACAAGGAGCTGTCGGAGAAGCAGTCCCTGGCCTTCAGCATGACCTTCCTGCCCACGAAGCTGGAGTTCACCACGGCCTCCGCCGAGAGCAGCTTCGTCTTCGAGTTCAGCTCCCCGGACGCTCGTTCCGGCTTCGAGCAGGCCTTCGAGGAAGCCAAGAAGAAGCTCGGTCAGTCGGGAGAACAGGCTCGCTTTATTTGAGTCAGAGAGAGCAACAAGAGGGATTTAGGTTCTTAGGCTCTAAAATAAACCGATTTCAAAAGGCCAGATCTACTAAGATGCTTCAGAAGTTTGTGTTTATGTTCGTTTGTTCTTTGTTTGTAGCCATGAACAAGGACCAGTGGGACCCAGAGTTCCTGAAGGCCATCCCTATAATGAAGACCCGCAGTGGGATGCAGGTGAGAGCAGCAGGAAAACCTCCACGGAGTCAAAACCAGGGCTGCTTGCATGTTCGAGTTAATTCTGACTTTTAAAAAAGCCGCTTTAACTGGTGCGTTTGTGTGCGTCTCCAGTTCTCGTGCGCCTCTCCCAGCCACAGCTGTCCCGACAGCGGCTGCGAGGTGTGGGTGTGCAACAGCGACGGATACGTGGGGCAGGTGAGAGGCCGTCCGTAATCATCCCCGGCGGCGCGGCGTGGCGCAGCGGCGGGCGTCCGCTGAGGTTTTGAGCGATGACGTGGCGTCTTCTCCGCAGGTTTGCCTGTTGAACATCAAGGACGAGCCCACGGTGGAGGCCTGCATCGCCGTGTGCTCGGCGAGGATCATCTGTATCGCCGCGGTGCCAGGACTCAAGGGAAGGTCAGTGCGCACACACACACACACACACACACACACATACAAAACCTCACTTCACGACAAAACACTGACATGATAGACCCATTTATTCACATCTCTAAAGCGTAACTTGTCTTCCTTCCTTTAATGTGGTACATCGTTAAAAGTGTAAGTATTTACAGCCGATCGTTGTCGATTCTAGTCTTATAAAATAGAAATAGAGCAAAAAATAAAACAAATATAACCAGAATGACCTGCTGTGTTAGGAGTGTGTGGGGTTTTCTACATTTTAGTCCTCAGGTTATATAAACCAGATGTGTGATTGCTATCTGTTTTTATTTATTTATTTATATTTAATAAATGCAACCTAAAAACACCAAACACAGCTTTATGAAACTTTATGAACTTTTCACAGGACGTGTTCTTTAAGTGGCCTTTTAGTTTCAGACAGGATGAAGCAAGTTTCCCAAAACAAACCTGATCCTGGAAAGGATGTGAGCGGAGAATATCTCACCCGTTGTAGATGGCTCTTTGCGCGGCCTCAATTCGGAGGGCGAGTTTATTTCGGACCAAACTGACGAGCAAACGGCTGGTCAGTTTTTCCGGCCAAGACCAAAGTGGGTCGCCGCCGTCTTAAAACGACTCCGGCCTCCAATATTTCCCCGTATTTCTTTTGTGCAAAGGCTATTTTATAAAAACCTACACCTCTGTCGGTTTCACATCACGTGATTATTCTGGAAGGCATATGAAATTCGTGCTGGAAGTGCTACAGCTAGCTGCCGCTGCCTTTATTGTGCTCAGAACTTACCGTAGAATACGATGTAAATAACCACGTAGAGGGAAATGTGTGCCGCTGTGATGGTTTTATAAAACCGTGTTTGAGACTGGAGCCGCTCAGACTAGCCATTAGCTCGTCAGTCTGGTCAGAATGAAACTGATTTCCCCAAAACTGAGGTCGTTCAGAGAGCTATCTGCAGCAGGTAAGATATTAATTGTTCTTAACCTTTCCACTGAACCCCACTTCAAATGATCGGAACTGTCGCTTTTAAATTCCATGGTAGCGGTTTCATTGTTTCCCATTAAATCAGTCAAATCTGACCCGTCAGGGATCGTGGATCAGAACTGGTCCCGGCCTCTGGAGCACCGGGCCACGCCCAGCAGCAGCAGCAGCTCCACATATCCATCTCCCATTCCAGCCTGGAGCTGACGGTGCAGCCCACAGGTCAGCTCAGCGCTTTGTTTGAGTTATCAAATGTAGATGCAGTCCTGCAGACTGACTCGGGACCTGATTTCGACAGGTCCGGGGACGGAGCTGGTGCCATTCGACAGCGACGACACGGACGACGAAGACTCGCCGAGTCCCTCGTCCACTCTGCAGAGTCAGGCCAGTCACTCCACCATATCGTCCAGCTACGGCAGTGAGTAACAGTCCAGTTTTGGGGTTTTTGTTTTTTTGCTGCTGTTTCCATCTTCTCCCGCCCCTCAACCTCTCGCTCTCTCTCTCTCTCGTCTTTTCCCCCGCGCAAAAAGACGACGAGGGTCCGAGCTCCAAAGACATGGCCACCGAGACCACCAGCAGCGAGGAGGAGCAGGAGTTCCCCGCGGCCAGCTCCTACGGCACCCCGGGGGCGCCGGGAGTGGGAGGAGGGGGTGGCCGGGCTCAGGCCGAGAGCCCGATGGACGGCCGTGCCATGCGGCGATCGTCGCGGGGGTCCTTCACCCGGGCGAGCCTGGAGGACCTGCTCAGCATCGACCCGGAGGCCTATCAGAGCTCCGTGTGGCTGGGCACCGAGGACGGATGGTACGTGCCCCCACCCCCACCCCCACCCCCACCCCGGCAGGCTTGACCCCGTTTCTCGCCGACTCACTGTAGCGTTTGTGTCTCTGTCAAGCATCCACGTGTACCAGTCCTCGGACAACATCCGCAACCGGAAGAACAGCATGAAGATGCAGCACTCGGCCTCCATCCTCTGCATCCTGTAAGGCTGCCCTTTTTCACAAAACTCTTCCCAAAGTCTAGGCTTTATGTGTAGATCGTTTGATGATATAGACAGGTTAATGAAGAACGTAAATGTTATATTTTAACGTGAATTCTGTATTTGCTGTGTTCTTTTCCTCCACATCAGGTATTTGGATAACAAAGTGTTTGTGTCGTTAGCAAATGGAGAGGTGATTGTTTATCAGAGAGAAGCAGGTGAGCTGAACGGTGGATGTTACTGTTGTTAAAATCAATCTGTTTATAGCAGACAGAGGACTATTTGTCCTCCTGTAGGACAACCAGACTGAATAACAACTTTAACCCGTGGGCCATTCGAGTCCCGAATGCTGCAAAATAATCAGAATCAAATAATGTACGACCCATATTTGGATGGCCCAGTGTTTTGTCTTTTAATTTTTCCTCTTATTAGTAATGCTTTCATTGTGTGAATGGTTGTTTTGGAGGAGAGGGACAGGAGCTGGGCTCGTATTTTCGTACATTTGATGTAACCTGTTGGTGATAAATTGCTCCCATTTTTTTTTTTATTTTAAGCAGGTTTTTGAATGTCTAATGGCATTTTCTCTGATCGCACCTTTGCTTTGGATGTAAATCTGCAGGTAGTTTCTGGGACCCCCAGTCCTCTCAGACACTGGTTCTCGGCACACCCAGTAGTCCCATCACCAAAATGGTCCCGGTCGGCGGGAAACTGTGGTGCGGCTCGCTAAACAGGGTCCTCGTCATCAACACGACCACGCTGGTCCAAGAGGTACGTGCAGGGCTGACTCGGGGCTTGGCCGGGTGGTGAACGGAAATGACTCGAGCTGCCGGTTGTACCCTGCTGTGTTTGTTCCTCAGCACTGGTTCCAGGTGGGCACCGACAGCAGCCGCTGCGTCACCTGCATGGTGGCGTACGGCCAGGGGGTGTGGCTGGCGCTGCAGGGCAGCGCGCAGGTCAGACTGTACCACGCCCAGAGCTGGGAGAGCCTGACCGAGGTGGACGTGGCGCCTGCCGTGCACAAAATGCTTGCCGGTAAGGGAGCGGGCGCGGAGGGGACACTGTGGATGTGTGGAGCTGAAAAGTACTGAACGATCATTTTAAATTCAAGAAAGGAAGGAACGCTAATCTACCCGCCTCCCTGCAGAGCTGGAGCTGCCAAGCTGAAAAAGGGAGATTTCGCTCAGTCTGTTTCGGCTCAATATTTGTAAATCAGACAGATTTATAGCCAATTTTATCGTTTATACGGTCACCAGGCAGGTTCATCCTTCCCTTTCAATCTGGTCTGTTCGCAGCTTCTTTGACCCTCCATCTTGTACCTCATGTGCTCCTTTCAGGTGCAGATGCAATCATCAGACAGCATAAAGCCGCCTGCCTCAGAATCACAGCCTTACTGGCCTGTAAGGACCTTTTGTGGATCGGTACCAGTGCGGGTAAGAGCTCACGCGTCGGCCATTAAACCGTGTCTGATGGCCGTTTTCATCGATCCTCACAGCCTTAAAAAGAAACGGGATCCTAATATTCCTCTGCTGCTCTTTCACAGGGGTGGTCCTCACTCTAACCATCCCAGCCGTGAGCTCAGGAACCGGCGCCGGGACGCTGAAATGTCCTCTGGTGCCGATGGGGTCGGCCCATGGTCACACGGGACACGTCCGGTTCCTGACGTCCATCGAGCTCCCAGAAGGGTTCGACATAAACTTCCCTCCGACAACAACTGACTCCACAGGTGTTACTGCTTTTTTTTTTTTCTAGCGATTACTCCCGTTTGCATCTACCGAGCCGCTTTACATTGCTCGACTCCTAACCTCCCCGTCTCTCCGAACCCTCAGGTAATCCGTCGCAGAGCGGCGGCCCGATCGACGGGAGCCCGCAGCGGCGGGATTCCGCGCACCGCCGGGCCTCCGCCCACATCCCCGCGAAGACCAACCACCTCGTCATATCCGGCGGCGACGGCTACGAGGACTTCAGACTGACCAACAGCAGCGAGACGGTCGGGCGGGACGACAGCACCAACCACCTGTTGCTTTGGAGGGTCTGAGGCCATCAGACGGCCGACATCGGCGGGCGCAGCCTCCTCCCGCCTCAGTTCTTTTGGTGTTTTCGTTTCGCCGCTCCGCTCCGTCCACCGGTCTCTGCCCCTCCTGGACCTAAAGTTCTTCTTCATGTGTTGCTGTTTTTGTTTTTATTTCGTGAACTCGTGTCTTTAAGCTCAAGTTTGGATTGGGGGAAAACGAGAAGAAGACAGAAGGAATAAACTAAACTAAACTAAACGGAAGTGCGCGGACATTAAGGACCCTACGGGGAGAAGGACTTCCTGCGGGGTGTCGTTGCACAAGGAGGACGCAGGAAGGACGTTTCGGTACTGACGTTATTGAAGCGTCACGTGCACCCTGAAACAAACCGCAAAGACTTCAGCTGTCCCGACGAAGTGAACTCGTACCATTCCAGCACAAATAAGACCTAAATGTAAACCGCCTTCTTCTTTTTGTCCGCTGAAATTCAGACGGCGTCTTTGGAAGGTTTGGAGTAAATGGCGTTATAACATCCAGTCCGATTCCACACGAGCGTCCGCCGAGCAGAGGAGCATCGTTTTAGTGCAATATGTGACGACACCATGACCTGTCATGCACGGCCTTACCCGCCGATGGGGGTTCTGTGTCAGACGATACCGTTATTATTTTTTGTCGGGTTTTTTGCTGCCAGTCAAGGACGACGGACGCGCAGATTAATCCGGTGCCACACCGCTGGCTGGACGGAAACAAGTGCACTGGGAGGCGTTCCTCCTTAAAGTGACCATGCCAAAGCCTCGCGTGAGTGAAAGATCTCTGTTGCTGCCATAAAAGGAAAAAAAAACCCTCCTGTTTGTCGAGCGCTCTCTCACGTAAGAAAGAGGCTCTTTAAAGATGACGCTAGGCTGTGACCGCAGTTAAAGATAGTTATGTACAGTATTTATGCTTTGGATTTTAGAGCCTTCTTTTTTTTTTATATATAGCACTTAATTTATAGAAGATGTAGCTTTTTTTTTCACTTTTCTTTTTGGAAAAGAGGCCCTGGCTTGATTATGAGAGTAGATAAAAGCTTGTAGTTTAGCTCAGGTGGACACATACGCGTACGTTAGCGGGGGGTAAGGCTGCAGCGCCCCTTGCGGTCCGGTACAGTTCGCAGCACGGGGTCCGTGAGTCCGTTAATGCAGGCGTACGGGGTCGGAAAGGATTTTGTCGCTGCAAGATGTTACATCAGTCCCACCGTTTTGCCTCATCCGACAGCAGCCGGACGCAGCCGCTCCGCTGCCTGTTTATGTGCCAAAACGCTCCGATCTGTTTCCCATTTCCGCTTACGGGAGGTGTGTCCTCCCATAAGGCACACACCGTACAGATTTACCAAAAAGAAAGAAAGAAAGAAAGAGAAAAAAAAAAGTGATTTTTGAAGAACAAAACGCGCCTGTTTATTCAAGAAGCACACAAGGTGCAGAGTTTGTCCGATGGGCAAGGCTTAGGAACAGCACGTGCCTTCAGAAGGCTAAAGGTTAAGCCATTTCACACACACACACACACACACACACACACTTAAAAGAAAAAGCTCTCCCTCTCTGTGAAGGTGAAGGATGCTGTCTTGTCCTAGCACGCACACACACACAAGTGTTAGCCTTCGGGCTTTGGGGGTTAAGCAGTGATTGACTTTGATCCTTCGAAGCCTAGAAAAACCTCGTTGCACTTTATCAGCCATCTGGGCTCCTCACCTCAGCTCCCCTACTTCCACAAGCACCAAGACCTGGCTCTTTCCCCCTCCCCCCCACCCACTCCCACCGAAGCTGGCTAAGGCCACCGCTTCTTCACCGCGTTAGCCGCTAATGAGCAAGTTAGCATCTGTGAGTGGAGAAGTGGAAACGCCACGAGTCTCGACTGTGTGTGCTTTGTTATTAAAACGTTAAAGGAGAAAAAAAATATATATATTTTTTTTTTTTTTTGCCCACACCTGTAGCAAAGTTTTAGTGAGCATGCAGAGCCGGAGGGAAGTCCAAACATTTCAGAAAGGGACCGGTTTATTAAGACTGAAATATTTGGTTTAGTCAGAAAACATTCACACGGGGCTTTGTGTCCGTGTGATAAAGATTAAAATAACGGCAGAAGCTGGTTAAGTTCAAATTCTAAAAAAAAAATAAATAAATAAAAAAATTTAAAAAGTAGCTAGCCTAATATGCAAGCTAGCCGATGCTAACCTAAGCCAACCGCAGTAAGCTAATCGTATTGATTAGCCTGTTAGCTCGGTGGTGTAACTGTTAGCGTGTCTCACTCCTACGCCCTCTGGAACGACTCGTTCCCGGGTTCTTGTAGTGTTAAAGTAAACAAAAATGTGTTTTATTCGCCTCCAATCCGGTGTTCTCCATGTCAAGAGTTACATTAAAACCGCTGTATTTTTTATTTTTATTTTTTTTGCTGGCTGTAGAACATCTTGCAGTTTATTCACATAAACCTGCTGCCTCCATCGGCAGAACGCCGAATAAAGACGTGATTGTTTGCTAGTTTACCGGTTTTATTTTTATGTCGAGGAACAGAGAAGAACTTCTGGTTATCTCTTTAAAAAAAAACTACTTTTCTTCATCAGCCAGGCGTATAAAAAAAAAAGAAAAAAGAGACGAACGCTGAACAGGATGAACTAAATGAGGCGCCGTCCCCGTTTCCCCGTAACGACACGTGAACCGAGTCTTGTTGTTGTAAATATTGGTACATACTGCCTCCTCCTTCTGTAAATAGCGCTGCCACACTCAATTGTTGATATGAATCATATGGCATATTTTTATATATTTGTGTACGGTTTGTTTGTGTTTGTAATTTTTTTTTTTTCCCCTCCCCTCCTTTTTGCATGCGCTGTCGGTCATAATCACGTTTTAACTGTAAAAAAATAAATAAAATCAAATAAAAGGAAAACAGGATCCTCCTTGTTAGTACAGGAGTAATCAGAGTTTTTTTGGTGTACACACTGTTTATGCGACAAAACTTGCTGATGTTTGCTTTGTTGCTACAATATTCACGGGAGGGGGGGGACAACGACAACAACGACAGCAAAAAGCGCGTAAAAGTCTGTTGTTGCGCTGCCACCTCTGTTTATCTCTGGGTCTGGTTGACATCCTGCAGTTGTCACGGTTACAGTCTGTCAAAGTTACCTCTTGTATGTAGCTGTTCTTGTTTTTGTTCTGTCACTGTGGGTTCCTCTTTGTAATTAAATCAGCTCACTGGTTCCAGCTTGTGGATGTTGTCTTGTCTTGAGTTGCTCCTCTGCCGCTCGACGGCGTCTCGTTGCCGTGTCGGAAAAAGGCCCGGCTGGTTGCGTTTGTTCAGGGCGAACCAAACAGCTGCGCAGCTTCTTTTAGATGTCGGCGACTGGCATGTCCTTTAAATTCGAGGAGGATGTGTGAACGGCTGCCAGTTGCCACATTTGTTGACCTATGGGAAGAGCCGGAGCGACTGAAAACAAGTCAACGACGGCGCTGAGAAGAGAAACTCGCCGGTCCGGCAAACGTTTAGGTTTGAAAGCCAAGCTCCATCTTCCCTCCATCTTCATCCACCAGATTTCTTCTTGACGGCTGTCTCATTTGTTTGTTTGTTTTTTTTCTTCTTTTAGCAGCAGATTTGGTCTTATACTACGGTGTTTTTGACAGATTCGGCCAAGCGCTTGGTTTACATTGAGCGAGTACCTGCATTTTCAGAATTGCTTTTCCTTACATCTGGGTCAAAACCGCTGGAAGTAAACGCTTTCACGCTGTGCCATTTGATGCAGTCCAAGAGACGTTTGTTACTGGAATTAAACTAAAACACATGAGTCAAGAAAAGAAAAAAGACATGAGTACAATATAATACATGTAACTTCTTTCAGTTATAAGATTTTTGCCTTTTTAATGTTTATGAAACGCATCGATTTGAACCTTTTAGGTTTCATGCTGGCAGAAGCTGGGGCCCAGTATGTTCAGTCCTGTCCCGTCACGTCTCCGTTCCCAAAACTGGAAGCTTCTGGATTAAAGCAGAAGCTTTGAGTTGTCGCTTTAAAAGCTGCATGTTTTCCCAGTTTTTGTTCCTACGATCACGAGTCTGAATGAACGTTATATTCATCCATTTATCCATCCGTCCATCGTGTGATAGGTGGTGGACACCCTGGACAGGTCACAAGTCCATCACGGGACACATAGAGACAAACGAGACAAACTGGGGACAGTTTAAGAGTTCCCAATTCACCTAACATGCATGTTTTTGCTCTGTGGGAGGAAACCAGAGAACCCCACAGGGAGAACATGCAAACTCCACCCAGAAAGGCCTCAGGCCAGGAGGAGAACCCGTGAGGCAACCTGCTGGGAGGCAACAGCTCTAACCACTGCGCCACTGTGCCACCCTGAACGTTGTGTATATCTATAGGCAGAATTGTTTTGCTGAAATTTGCAAGCTCTTTATGGCCTTTGCCATTTGGACTAAAGTCACCTCCAGTTATGGATGCTGGATGTTGAACTGTGTGCTGATCCCATTTACAAAACAAGCATGTATAGTTCCCAAACACCTGCAGTGTTCCATACGTTCCCTGTTTAGTTTGTTTCTAATCTAAGTCAAGGGTTTGAGTGATTTACACAGCACTTGTTTACCTTCAGCATGATTCGGCGAAACGTCTTCTGTCACCCACTGACCCGCAGTGAAGCTCGTTGTGATGTGTCGCTTCTGAAGCGAGTCCGGGAGCTGAAATATCCACACAGCCAACAAACCCCTCCCCCCCCACACACACATGTTATGTCTCTATCTTTGCAGGGACTTTCCATTGACTTCCATTCATTTCTACACTCTAACTACAGCCTGACCCTAACCCTAACCATTACCAGTACATACCTAACCCTAAACCAAACCTAAACTCAATTCACACCTTAGTCCTAAACCTAACCCCTAACCCAAAAACATAATTTCTCCTCGTGGGGACCAGGCTTTGGTCCCCACAAGGAGCAGTTGGTCCTCACAAGGTAGTATATGTTAGGAAAATTGTCCCCACAATGTATCAAAAACATGGCCACACACACACACACACACACAAAAAAAAAAAAAAAAACCCTGAACTGCTCATACAAGGAAGATCTGTGCCATGACTAAAAGGAGGCAGGAGAAACTGCACAAAGACTGGTGTGTGTCTCAGCAAAATGAGTCACTGATACTGGGACTCCTGCAGAAGTCTTCTGTCCTTCACTGTTTCTACATTTAACACTTTTTAATTTTTTTTTAAAAAAGACAACTCAGCTATCAGTTCAAGAGTCCTGAGAGGAAAAGAAGTAAAGTGGGGAGAGCAGTAGACTTGCACTTTGGGGTGGGGTGGGATTTTTCAATGTGACGTGGAGGTCATGTTCTTCTTTGCCTGCACCTCTTCACCCGGTGTGTGTGTGTGTGTGTGTGTGTGTGTTTTGTTTCTTGTTTCTAGGGCAGAATGAGGTGGCAGCTGAGGTATCAGACCTGCGATCGCCAGCTCCGTCCACCAGGCTGTGTGACCCACAGCCACCTGCTGGTGGGTGGTGGTGGTGCGGGGTGAGAGATCAGGGCCGGCGGGGGCAGGTTTACTCAGAGTGACGGGGGTTTCAGCTTGCAGCGGTGACGCACTGTGAGCTCACTCCCTGATCCTGAGCCAGCTCAGTGTTTATGTCCAATTACACACACACACACTCACAGAGAGAGAGAGAGAGAGAGAGAGAGAGAGAGAGAGAGAGCAGAGGGAGAAGAGTGGGGGTAATCCTCACTTTGCTGGCTTTTGCGGTTTCCATCCTCCCTCTCGGGCGTGTTAATTGCACCCGCCGCTCCGGGCCTCTGCAGCTGATGACGCCCGTCTTCAACTAATTTCGTTGCACGCCCGACCACCGAAGCCGGTAAGTCCCGTACGCGTGTTTCTCGAGCAGGAAAGAGGCACAGAGGTGCTGCCGAAGCCGGTGGCTACGTTTTTCTCACACTTGCCTGAGGCTTCTGACGCCACGAAGCCGGCACCGCTGGCGTGCCGCTTCTTACGCACGGTGACGGCGTGACTGTTGTTTGTTTCACAGGCAGCCTGATCCAACGGGGGGATCACCCCTGGGGGGGGTTCACGGGAAGCATTTGGGGACTTAAAAATGTCAGTAGTTCAGCCGATTCATTAGCGCTCAGATGTTTTGTGCTTGGAGCCTGTGTGCTGAGCTCTGTGGCCATGTGACGGCGTCCATCTTCCTCCTCCTCATCTCCTCTCAGCTGTGGTTCTGAGTTTACCTTCTTGGTTGTACTCCAACTTCGGCATAGTGTCATGGATCGACAGGATGCTCTGCTGTGTGATGAACCTCCAACGCGAACAATGGAGCGCTCACATGGGACTGTCGTCTATTGTCTGAATCCCTCCGGGCTCCTTTCAGTGAGAGGCTTCTGACTTCTCTGTCACATCCACGCCGCTGACCGCCACGTTTACCAGTTACTGCAGCACAACTCATGGTCACCATCAGCAATGAGTTGGCCGTTGTCTGTCTGTTAGCAAAATATCCCTTGAAACACTGGATGAATTCTTACGAAGCTTTCAGAAAGCAACCATTGCGTATACTTCTCCAGCTGATTGCAGTTTGGAGTCAATCCAATTCGAGATGACTGCCATAGCCAACTGACCCTCGAAAACGCAGAAACGGCTTTTACTCTGTCTGCTTTGCAAACACCGAGCTAAAAGTCGGTGTGGTCGTAGCTGAGAGTCATTCCCAACACATACTGGGTGGGACATGATGATGTGGCAAATAACGTAGGACGATCTTAGTCTGAAACTCCGGCGTGAGAGGCGATGGGTGATATGCATTCCTTCAAGAAATGCTAGGCCTTTAATTCTGATTACGTCATGGCGCTGTCCGAACATCCATCCATCAGTTTATTGTGAACGATTTAAATGAACAATCCTTTAACATAAAAATGTCAAACCGCACAGCTGGACACCTCATGGGTTGGGGGGTGATCCCTACTGATTTCAGGTTCATGGGTTCAAAGGCCAAGGTCACAGGTGAACCCTTTTTCTGTGCTCCAACTCCAGACATGTATTCAGGATTGATGTGTGAGGGAACTTGTGGTTTAGATTTTGATTACCTGGGTGTATTTTGTGTCGCTGGTGTCACTCTTCTTCACACCATCACGACCCAAGGAAGGGGGGCGGGGACATGTGGAAGTTGAGCGCGAAGGTGTTTCTTGGTTCAGTTCGGAAAGCACGGTCCTCCGTTGTCCTCTTGGAAACGAGAGCAGGAGGTTTTATCTGCTTCACCGACTTGAACGTCTCTCCAGCCGTCAGCGGGACCAGTTTGTTGGAGCCCCTGGATGGAGTTTTCTGCTCAAATTCGGCCAACGCCACGAGAACAGCGCCACAGTGTCAGAGCAGTCTTAGAACGAAGAAGCATTGAGCGTTTTTTGGTTATTTAAATAAAATAAAATAAAATGAGAGTACAAACCCATGTCAGAAGCCTGGTGCAGAAGTGAAACAGATTTTTGGATGTAGGAGTATTTGGCGGGAAAGTTGCTGTCGACTGCTCATATTATTCTACGTTCAAATCCACGGCCAAGATTTTCACTCTGCTCTGTGTGGATTTAAAGCTGTAGTTCAGATCTTTAAACACCTCACCTGCTGTGTAGCTCAGACTCTGTTCATTTCGACCAGACAGACAAGCTAACGGCTAGTCCCCGTTTCGAATGAGAACAGAGGGGATTGCCACGTCCGCCGTTATTTCTATGCGCAGCTTCAGGCTGAGCATGTGCGAGGGCGCATGGAAGTCAAAGGCTTAATCCGAGCTCCGATTAAGCCGCCAATCCTGGCATCTGTCTGCCCGGTCATTCCAGCCGGCACGGTCGGGAACTTTGCCCAGCGTTCCTCCTCTCTGCCCCTGCCACAGCCGCCCGACCGACTGACCGCCTTTTCTTTCCAATGTCAGCCAGAAAACACTCGTGCCAAAGTCCTCCCATGGTGCTGCCCGGCCACAGATCCTTATCCAAGCTGGCTCAGCAAGTCCACCCAGACGGGAGGAGGGCTGTAGATAATTACAGCTGCTGGCCCCAAGCGCGCACACGAGCTCACCTCCTGACACCCTCACATGCACTTCCTTTAAACACGCAAGGAATTGTGTTGTATGTCGTTGAAATCGCCATTTTCTTTTTTCCATTTGCGTTCTTCTCCCAGGAAGGAGGATTGGGTGGTTAATGATGTTTACTCATCCCGTTCACTCCAAGTAAGCGGAGGTTTGCTTTAGTCTCTGCCTTTTAAAAAGACTCATTTCCCAGATGCCTCAGCTCTTTTGTACCTGAGGTTTGTCACAGACACGGCTTCTGCGGTGTCACATGTTTACCCCAAGCGATTCTCTTCCTATCGGATGTTTTTTTGTTTCTTCTTTCAGGCTGATTCACGCAGAGGAAAGAGGAGTCAGTACTCATCTCAGGCTTGAATACATCATACATCAAACATGATACTTCTAAAGCAGTCTTTTTCTTAAATTTACTCTTCCTGCAACACTTCCATGTTGACTCGTTGGGCAGGCCTTCATCTGGGAGGCTGCTGTGTATTTAATGTTTTCTTCTGCTTGTTTTTGCCATTCAGGAAAATCCTTTTTCTTTTGAAAGAGAGACTATAAAAGAGCTTAAACTGTTTTGTTTTAATTGAAGGAGTTACAGCTATCTCCTTTACCGCCCCTCTGGAACTACATCCTTCGAATTTAACGTTAAAAAAGGCTGTTTCATCTTTTTAAGCTATAAGTTTTTTCGTTTGTAAAGGTGTTTTGTTCCTGTTGAAACTGGCAAAAAGTGGCCACATTCTGGTTTTATAACCACAACTCCTTTGTGGAAAAGCAGAAACTACTTGACCTTTCCTCCCCGTCGCACAATCCTAAAAAAAAAAAAAAAAAAAGAAAAAAGAAATCAAATAAACAGGCGGCCGGTTCTAGTCCGAACAGAGCGACTCTAAAAGCAACTCCCTGAACTCAGCAGTGAGCGGTCTCTGGCTCTTAGCTGCCAGAGTGGGTCACTCGCTTTTTAACAAGGACCAAGTCAGTGATGGAGCAAGTGGTGTGTGTGTGTGTGTGTTTGTGTATCTTATTTTGGAAAGGATCCATGCAGTCGTGTTTAACGGAGAAGCTGAGTAATACTGTCTAGCCTATAATACGGAACACCGAACCGCTCATCTGCAGCTCGCGTTTCTACGTTTATAGTCACCGAATCAAAGTCGAGATCTGCAAAAATACGATGACTGAAGCAGTGTGTAGGAGCTCAGAAACTCTGCTCCTCTGCCAGTCGATCAGCTTTCAATTCGCAGAACTGTCCTGGTCCAAGTCGTGGGGCAGATCAGGCAGTAATAAAGATCTAAATTGTAATGGCTGAGTGGGTCAGAAGAGCAAGTTTTATTGCTTGTTGCTGCCGTGTGGCGATCAGTGCCCAGACAAAGCAGTCCAGTAGAGCAGTGGTTCCCAAACCTTTTAGCTACTGACCCACAAAACCATGGTAGCTGGCTTGTGGCCCCATCTTTGACCAGTTCAGATATGCAAACTTTGCTATTATCCCTGTTAATTATCCCTTTCCCGTTTGCGCACCGTTTAAACTTTTACCATTTTGATTTTTTAATGAAACTCCCAGAAGGTAGTCACTAGATGTACCTCAGCTTTCAGAATCGGCCCATTTCAAGATGGCTGCCACAGATAAGCAACCCTAGCAAACACCCAAAACGACTGTAACTCCAACAGTTTTACAGATATTGAGCTAAAATGGTGGCAGTAGCTAAAAGGTTGCTGCAACACATACTCCAAGCAAAAAACGATCACGGATCACGTGACCTCTTTGTTTAAAACTTTGTCATGCATTCCTTCAAGGAGTGGTATTTTCATTTATTATCCTCTCTCTGCTGCTGGGTTTTAACCCCACGTCTCCTTGTTGTATTCCTATATTGTTATAAAAGCTCTCGAGCCGATAGGAGTGGCAGTAAAAGTCTTGTTTTCTTCATCTGACATCAGCCTTTTAAGCTGATTTCTCCAGTGACTCAAACTGTAATTAACCCAATCTTTCATATTTGTTCTACAAATAGAAGTCGCACGTTGTAAGTGTTGTTTTCACGCTGATCGCATGTTTCCGCGCGTGTAAGTGGGAATTATTCTCCAATGTGTATGCCCGTTCTGACACAGTATGAGTGAATCATTATGTGCAGCATAAGGCCTTCTGCTAATGATGGTGGTGGTGTGAAGGAAAACAGCGAGCTCTGGAAAACAGCAACTGTTACAAACAACTCTGATTGTTCTCTTAGTATCTGGTGGGGTTTCCTATAGGACCTTGTCGTAAGAGCAATAAAAATAATAATCTTTTTTTTTCAATTTAGGCAGAAATATTTGACATCAGTATTGCATTAAAGGGTGTAATTGAGGTTTTAGCTCAAGTTCGCATAGATTTAGGCAACAAAAATGCTTCATTAAGTTTAGTAAAAGCTGATTGTTGGAAAATGAAAACTTTTGTTGAGCGATACTATTGTTTAATGTTGCAATAAACCCGCATTTTTCTCACTCCTCACCTTAACTTCTGTCGTCTCTGTCATCCAAACCAGGTGTGAACCTTTAAGGCCAGCGAGAGTCCATTTGATTGATCAAAAACATATGGTATTTGATTTAAAATAGCCTTGATCTATTGCAGTCCTTTGCGATATTGATAATGCGATGAAGATATATCGTGCAGCCCTAATTTTGCATGTTGGTTTTCGACTTCCAGTGAACGGCGTCGATTTTCTAACGGACACATGCCAAGAAAACCTCTCTATGGCATCATTTTTCTTTTTTTAAACATGGTTTATTAGGACTTGAAGGTGGCTGTAGAAAGTGGAGAAACTACACGTACGTTCAATAACTTAGTCTCTTTTTCTTCTCCTCGTCCCTTCGGTCGATTTACAGTATCTCGTCTCGTCCTAATTATTGATGTCTGACACAAGAGAAGGCCGATAAGTTGGTCCCGGCGCACGGTCGCACGGGGAAACGTGGCGACGGAGAGGAGAACCGACAGCAACAGGGAGACACTGGGCCAAAATGACACCTGCCAAGTTATCAGACATGCTTCCCATAATGAGACATTGTCTCAGCACTAACGTACAAAGTGTTGGCGTAAATCGGCCTTTCACTTGCCAATAATGGGCACCTCCATGAAGTCAAACAGAGGGTATGGTTCTCCCACTCACGTCGTTCTCATACATGTGCATATTATCTCCTTGTCCACCAAATGTCTGATAAAAAAGGAGGTATAATTACCTTAAACCTTTTTTTTTGGCCACCTCAGCTCCTTTCCATTGTATTTCGCACTTTGGCCCGTAAGATAATGCTCACGTGCATCACAAGGAGGTGTTCCCCAAGGCTGTGATATAGTGTGTGACCTTAACAGGTTTATTGCCAGGATTAGGAGTAGTACTTATGTCATGAGACTGAGGAAACTCCATCTCACTTTTGGAAAAGGTGGGCACCAGTCTACCTTCTTGTACGTGAGATAACTTGTCTGTCTGTTAGCAAAATACCTCATGAGCATGACAGATTTTAGAGAACATCTCAAAAAGTAATCAATGGATGAACATCTAAAACTAATAAAACTTTAGAGACAGCCTGACCCAAGATGGCTGCCACAGATAATCAGTGGTAGTAAACACAAAGCAGTTGTATTTCAATCAGCTTTACAGAAATTGAGCTAAAACTTGGTGTGGTAGTTGCTGAGGGTCATCCCCACTGCATATATGCTAAAAGACTGATAGTTAGTAGATAGTTAAAATCTTTGGTATGCAAGCTAATAGTTGATATATATTTTCTCAAGAAATGCTAGTTTTCATTCGTGGTAATATTAAACTAGAAAAACAGTTATCTCAGAGGATCAGTTTTAGTACATTTGCTGTAAAATTAGGTGTTCCCAAATAGAAAAAAACTCAAATTTGGTCAATTGCGGACATTTCAACAATGGCCTAGATCACTTTAAAGCCTTTTGTGAGAAACATGGTTTTAGTGCAAGCATGTTGTTTGTGAACAATATATCTCTGCAATCACAGAAAGTCAAAAATGTGTCTCTATTCTCTTCCATGTACATTGTTTTTTTTGTTTTTTTTTTGACCAACGAGCGGGAACATGAAATCTAAACCGCCACTAAGATTAGTGACACAAGCTTTTTGTGAAGCCAAATAAAGCTGCAAGATTGCAAGCTGTAAGATTAAATAGTTATTTATTTTGATAATGATTGAATTATTTCAGCAATTCACAAGTGGTCACAAGTCTGGACTGGTCCAAAAATATTCTGTTGCATACAGAAAATGTTTCAGTTTAGTATGCTGGAAGAACACGTTCCCGTTAGCAACCACGGCTAAAATTAGCGGCACATGCAGTGCACTTGACAAAACTGAATCCTCAGTGGATAATAGTGTAATAAACAACTTGTAAGACAAATTCAACTAAAAGATTGACAACCTGGTTAGTTAAGGATGAACAGGTTGATTTTGTTGTACTTTTGTTTAGCTAGCTGATTTACTAGCGTTAGCAAGTGTAAGCCAGTGTTAGCTAGCATTCAGTTATCCTCACGCAACAGTTTTTAAGGAGCGTTCTTTGCCTCTAACGTTATATCCATGTGATGTTTATTTCCACAACATAGGCATGATAAATTTTGTCAAAATCCTATCTATAAAATGTAATTAAAACCAGCTTTTTTTCAAGCTAAGTGATAACTTACTTTACTTTACTTTATTCAACAGACTCGTAGTCCACAAAAAGCACAACACACAACACATACAAAAACAGAAAAAAAAAAAAAAAGAATTAATAAAATCTTATAAGAGACTTGCATACCAATGTTTCCATAGAGCTGACTGATATCTTAGCGCACTCACAGAGGGATGCGAAAACATTAAAATAAGACTGTTCATGGAGCTTCACAAACGACACATAAACTTGTATATCAAATTTCTCATGAGTGCCTGAAACGTTCTGACATGTGCATTACAAAACATTTCACTTGCACTGCTAGACCTGGGTTTCTTAAGCAAAATTCTCAGGGAGTCATTATAAGCAACTTTAAGCTTCTGCATGCTAGCTTTTTTAAATTTACACCATAAAGGAGCTGCATACAAGGATGTACAATAAGCTTTAAACAGACTTATTTTTACGTCATCAGTGCACATGTGAAACTTCCTCCCCAGAATGTTTGCCTGGGCGTACAACATGCGACACTGCCGATAAATATCATCATCGTCACAGAGCTGGTCTGTGATGTAGTGACCCAGATATTTAGTTTTAGAACAAACATTTAACTTTTGCCTTGACAGAAAAAAATTAGGGAAACAGAGTTGTTTGTCTGCTTTAGTCCTACATATTAGCACAACAGTTTTCTTAGCATTATACTGCACATCATATCTCAACCCATAATCAGAGCAGATATTCAGTAGCTGCTGAAAACAAGCACTGCTTTCTTTCTTCGATATGCTCTTGCTGCCTCTTTCAGGCACATAAATACAGAAATCCGTTCCCAACTTGGCTTTAAAACCAAATTGATTATCTGTTGTACTAATAAACTTACTGAGATGATCAAGTAAGATTTTTTCAAACACTTTAGATATCACACTTGCTAAAGCTATAGGTCTGTAGTTATTAAGGCTACCAACCTTGCTAGTTTTATCCTTAATTACCGGCACAAGGGTGATAGATAATAAGGAGTCAGGCAACTGTCCATGAATCATAAACCAAGAGAAACACATTGCAAGCAGCACAGCCACTTTTTGGCTAGCATATTTCAGATGTTCTGCTGAAATGTTATCAGAACCCGTTGCCTTATTCTCACACAAGTACGCTATAGCCTGCTGGACTTCACTAGGGGTTATTATAACCACATCACTCTTGGCAATATTTCCCAGTCCATAAGGTTCACTTTTTACACAGTTAAATAAAGCAGAATAATGCTGTCTCCATAGCTCTGCTATATTATCAGCCCCAGATACGCCCTCTATGGTACTGGGGAGTAATGCAGCAGACCTGTTTAAAGCTCGGACATCATTCCAGAAGCCAACGGCATTATTACAAAGCAGTTTTTCAGCCATGGAATCTGCTCTCATGTTCTGCTCACATTTGGAAATGTATCGAATGGCATATTTAAACTTTGTACTAGTTAATTTTTTATAATCTAGAAGAATTCCATCTCTTGGTCTACCTGCTTCTACCCGCATCTTATATGCCTGTTTAGCTTCTGCATGGTATCCTGACACATGTTTATTCCAACCTGGCCTTATGTTATTAGTCTTTCTGTATGTAGAGTACGGTCTTGAAGCCTCATTCAAAGCACCCACAATGCCATCATACATAGTATGAAGATCTATACAGTGGGAAATATCACTGCAATTAACATCTGAGCACATAATAGATTGAAGAGGAAGATTTATTTTACTTAAAAGAAGATCAGTTTTCATCTGATATACTAATAGATCATCTTTAGAGAGTCTGGACCATTGGAATTTAACTGTGGGGGCACTGTTTACCCCCTGTATAAACTCTGGAAGACTTTTAATGTCCAGCGTCATTAAAAATGGTACATGATCTGACATAGAATACTCATATAAGACTTCAATAGATTTTACAACAGCATAGGTATCAGCAGAGCTAATGCAATGGTCAAGCCATGACGTTGTATGCCAAGCTTCACTTATATAGGTATAGCTATCTGCAGGTAGCAGGAGCTGGCTGGACAATATGAAACTGTTATCATCACAAAACTGATGCATATGTTTAGCAAATGAGGAATATTCATCAGATATATCTGCATTCATACACATAATCTACTACATACACAGAGGTAAGATAATGGTCATCAATGAAAGAGTTCAAGAAAGCAAGTCTATTCAAATAAATGTCTTCATTCTGGGGACACTCGTATGGTGTGTAGACATGATTAATAACAAATTCTTTGTTTTCAACTTTTAAATGTACAGCAATGCACCAGTCAACACCAGTTCTGATGACATTAAGAACTGGATCCAGCTTTTTGTGCCATAGAATGGCTACTCCTCCTGCGATGCGTCCTCTCACTATGCCCATAGAAAGATCCACAGTAGATTCACCAGCTCCACAGAAACAGTCATTAATACAGTTCAAACTTCCCAAATCCTGTTTCGATAAGAAGGTTTCTTGCAAACAAAGGATATCACATTTTTGCAACAGTCTATCCACAACCGTGCTTTATCTCCAGCTGTATTACCGACACGCAGTCCCCGGCAATTGTAAGAAATAACACGCATTAAGTAGTCTATGAAGAATTCACTGCAGCCATTCCATCCAGCCCTTTGGCATCACCGGAGATAGTCACCCCAGACCCTTTAGATGTTGTAGGTTTATTCCGTGGCTCATAGTAACGGCGCACAACCGAACCCTCTGGCCACAGCTCTGGGTTGTACATTTCTGCAACGTTCTCACACTCCACACTGACTTTAAAAGAACTATATCTGGTGTTCCCAGTGACAATACGCCGGCACTGAACATCGCGTCCAAGTTTTCCTTTAAGATAGTTCATTAGTGTCTCATCATCAAGATCTGGAATAAATCTAGTTGCAAAAACAGTTACAAGCTTCGTTTTTACCACTTTTATGGTGCTTTGAGCACCAGTACCGATAATAGGTGCTGGTCTTTTACGCTCAGGTTTAGCTTTTTTTTTTAATGGAGCTGGATGGCTCTCGGTTCTCAAACGCCGCCCTTGTTTGATAAGAAACAGTAATAACATAAAATCCTAGTCATACTAACAGAAGTCCTTATACATCTGTTGTATTTCAGCCATATTAAAAGTAAGCACATTTCATATTTTATGAAATACAATTAGCCAAAATCTTCCTGATTTATGTGGTACTACAGTACATACCCAAAAAAGACTCCTTCACTTTAAATGAAAACATTTTGTTTGACTGAAAGCAAAGTCTTGAAGAAGTTAATCAACAAATGTCCTATCATTTGTTGTGTTTATCACCGTTTTTCTACTTTTTTATGGTCTATGAATTAAAACACCTGTCGGCAGTCCCGAAATATCTCTTTTGTGTCTTTGCAGCAACAAATAAAATAATGTCTCATGTCTGACCAGAGCTGTCTGGACAGCTCATTGTTTGGAGGCCGATAACGTGGCGGCTTGGCCCATGATCTCTGGTTCTGCTCGGTCACCTCAGACTCAAAGGCCAGGAGTTCCACTCATTCTTGTGTTTCCTCTCTTGTGGTTCCTTCCTTCCTTCACAGCTTCATCCAGGAGGATTTCTCAGCTCAGCTACAACATGACATCAAGAAGCCAGAAAAAGCTCCCGAGCGCATTTAGCCGTCTTTGCCTCCAAAACCGCCATGGCGTGAAATAATGAGGATGTTTTCGTCACGACCAGCCTGTCACAGCTTTATTATTGCTATCTTTAGCTCCCCTGGACAAAACAAAAAAACTTGATTTGTCATCTGACGTTGTTGTGACTTGTTATTTGGATTCGCTGAACACTGCAGGAGGTATTAGGTAATTGCTGTTTTACAAAGTTTACGGAAAGTCACCACGCTCCTTTCTGTTTCCTTCTACGTGTTTTGGGGATCTTAATCCTGTTTTGCTGTTTTTGTCGCATCACTCAGAAGCAATCCAGGTGTCTGTTGGCGTCTTTGCTGTGTTTGCCGAGTGTTTTGAGAGGCGGTAATGTCCTCCTGTTACATCCTGCTTTTTCCACCTCTCGCTTACTGTTTTGTATTCCTTTCTTCTTCATCTTGTCCCAAACCAGACATCCGCGTGACGGCGGCCTCCAAACCGTTGCACATCAGGCGTGAGGGTCGTCGAAGCTGGGTCCAAGGGTTCAGAGAGGTCAGACGCTGTTATAACAAGCAGACAAAGGACTTAAACCTCTGGGATTATTTAAACTCTGTGTTGAAAAGGCAAACCCCTCTCAGTGGTGTTTAAATAGACCATCCAGCCACAACTATAACCATGTAACATCAATGGTTCTCTTGCTGTTAGACAATTTTTGACAGCTTCTAATAAGATCAGTATTTTGCACAGGAAGTGTTTGAATTTCACCAATATTTGAAACCAAACCAATAGGTTTGCAAACCCATTTTTATTCCTTCAGTGGTGCGAGTTGTGTTGCCTGATTACAGGCGAAGTTGAGACGCATTGATCTTTCAGAGGTTGCCTTCAGACTGTATTTTGGTAGATGGTGGAAATAAGAAATGCAGGTACACGGGAGAGAGCAGATAGATGAATCCATCTAGGAACCTTTACTTAACAGCTAAATGGAAATGGTCTGAACTAGCCATTCAAGAACCGGAGAGACAGCTGAGGCAAAAGAACCGGCATTCCCATCACTAACTAGGACTGTAAAATCACTAAACCTGATGGCAAAACCCACTAAAGAACAAAACAACAAGGATCTGACCAAGGAGCAACTGAAAACCCAGGAATAAAAATATATACTCCTGGAGATGATGATTTAATGTGTTTGGGGTCTTCTGATTGGAACTGAAACCAGGCATGGCAGCAAAAACAGGAAGTGAACTTAAGCAAAAGTCCAAAGGGAACTGTGCCATCAAAAAATAAAAACCAAACATGAATACAGGAAAGATGAAAATTCAAGAAGCCATGCGCTCTAACAAACCCCCTATAGAGCTGTGGTCTGCATCAGACAGGGTTCACCAGGACCAGATGGGCTCCTGACCCCACTTTCCCTTTCGTTGTTGAGCTCGGGCTGTTAGCGGGGTCAGCAGCCGATCCCTTCACCAAATATTACCACAACACAGACACTGAAACTCAACTTGTCAGATGTGTGACCGGCTTCGATGGGGAAAACCAAGCCTGTCAGCGTCTGGGAGAGGCAACGAGCTGACGGCTACGTTTGGTTTTCGACGTGAAGCCAACGAACGTTAAAGGGCACCTTAGCTTGTGTGCTCTGGAGGCTCTAATGTTGGAACGTTGTTTCATTTCTTTACAGCCGCATAATCAAGAGGGTACGGCCCAAACCTGTGAAGCTTTAGTAATGTTCTGAGCTTTGAACGGGATTTTGTGATGGCTGAAGGAACGCAGGAGAGATCAGGTGCCACGTCTATCAGTTTTGTTGTTATGAATTGTTTTTTTTGGGGGGGAACCTCTGACTTTTGGGTCGTAAACACATTCACAGACATCGCAGGGTTTTCCGTCCCCTGACTTCAGATGGACCATTGAATCCACAGTAGGTGGTCAACCTGCTGGGCATATTTTCCAGCTTAAAGTGACATTGCTCATTTTTTTTTGAGCTCGTGGTCTCACTTTAAACTAAAAAAAAAACAGTCAGAAGTCACAAATTCATTACACGGTAAACAGGTTTTTTTTGCCACTTTGCTGAAATGTAAACATACTTGTTCCAGTGCACCTTCGGAGGGCAAGCAAGTTGTGTGCAGAAAAGTAGACGCTCCTCAACCCCTGTAACTCTGTCCAGTTTATCACTCGACACGTTCCAAAAGCAAAAAGCTTGTGGTCGTAGGTCCAGTTTTACTGGAATCTGTTGATTCTTTTTCTCCCTGTTTTTAATCTGCATGAAGGTGAATGTTACCAAATGCAGATGTCTGTGCCTGGCTTGTTATTAGCCTTGTTCTTTGGTCTGTATGACATTTTAACAAATGCTTCTATATATATATATATATTTCTCTATTTGTATGTGCTAGTATCAGCCCAACGCTTCAGCAGCGTCACTCCCTGCATGGCCCCAATGGCCGTGTGTATTTTTTCAGTCTGTCTTCTCAGGCTGGACTGGCATCTTTTGCTCTATTTTTTTCTTCTCCCCAACCTAGTGGTTTCTCTGAACTCACTTTATCTGCTGCTTCACCTCCTAGAATTACGCGCCAGAAGTGTGTCATTGCCATCAGGGCCTCGCCTCCCAAACTGGAAACATAAACTCGTTACAACTTTATTTCTTTTCTTCTCTTTTCTGCTTGTGAAAGCTTGTTGCTGTTGGATGGAGGCTGTGGATGGTATTCAGGATGTAGAAGTGTGTGTGTGTTTTAGCCACATGGACAACAATTATTCAGCAAACCTAATATGATGATGACATGGTCATACAGTCAGTGTTCACAGAAGGGGCGTGTCCTGAGGGTGTCAGGGGTGTGTCCGTGGTCACAGTGACAGTATAAGACTCCGGCAGGTACTTCGGGTTTCCCATTCAGCCTCTCTAACGAGTACAAAAACTGAGACTTGACTCCATCTTTGGGTAGATCTGTTCAGACTTCAGGGTTTCTGTTTCCAAGCCGGCTCTTCTTCGTTTTTTTACCTCGCCGTTGGTCATTTTTCCTCAGTTTCATCCTGCGGCTGAGCTGTATCGAGCGTGTCCGGTAGAGGGTTGGAAAACAAAACAAAACAAAAACGAGCGTGTTTGAGCTCAGCCCCGATCCAGACGTCCAGCATCCTTGCTCGAGTTGCCACAGCAACTGCGTCCGTCAGCTGCAGGTCTGGGGTGAGTACGCTGCTCAGGCTTTTAGGTTTATTTTTTACCACTTTGGCACCTTTCCTCTGCGTTTTCTTCCCCTTTTTTGTGTTTTTCTAGCTCGATCTGCCCAAATTCTTCTTCTTGTTTTATCAATAATCTGATCACTCTGCAATACTTCCTTCACAAAAAATAAAAAATTAAATTAAAAAAAGTGCAGCTAAAACAAACAAACATTCTTAACTTCTTCTGACTTATATCTACTGGTCAATACAGGAGTTTCTGATTATTATTGTTATTTTTTTAATAAGAACCCAGTCTAAAAACTTTAGAAATCTGCCGTTCACGTCTGTAATTTAAAAAGTCAAATCTTCACCACTAACCACCTGCTGCTCGGCGTCAGTCCGAGGTCCGCCCTCCGTGCTGCTTCGGCACGCCGTCCTGTAATTGTGGCCGCTTAAGGAAAAGCGCTGAGCAGAAGCACTTCCTGCTGCGAACCTTCTCTTCTGACAGGGCCCTGAACGCAGCACGACTCCCCCAACCTCAGAGTCTGCACTGTCAGTCTTGGAGAAACACTTTCCTTCTTCCATTTGGCGAGCCCAACACACCCCTAGGTTCGAAGAAGAAGCCTCGAAGTTGATATGTTAGGCACTCTTTAGGAGAGGGTTTTCCATGTCCTGTTAGACCAAATCTTCAACTTTAGGGTCAAAGAAACCGTCAGGATGGGTCTGATGCAACTGAAACGTACAGGTGAACCCCGGGCAGAAGCATCCCTAAATGAAGACAGGAAGGATGCTGTTTCAGACCATTTTAAGCAGCCAGTTTTATCAAACTCAGCTCTGTTTTTCTGTAGCAGAGTACGGCCATCTGTGACGTGTGGATTTTAAAATAAAACAGTGTTGATTATTTGTCGGGTTTTCTGACTTGCATTAAGGCCTGGAAATATTCCTCCTGGGATTCCAAGAAAATCATCACGTGTCAGTAAATGAATGTGCTGCTTGATGAATCACTGTGTGTGTTTGTTTGTGTGTGGGTGCGTGTTTGTGTTTGTGTGTGTGTGTGTTTGCAGACCAAATATAGCCACAGAAAATGCCTGCTTCATTCACAGGTGTACATAAAAAGCTCCTGATTCATGATAAATGGTATTTACGGTGTTTTTGCCTCCCTCTTGTCAGAGTCACTGAGCTCTTGATTAGGTACAAAATGACTCAGGTGTTTTTTTTTTGTGTGTGTGAGCTTGCTTTAAAAAAAAAAAGCATTCTCGTGTGCTGTACAGGTGTGTGGGTGTGTGTGTGTGTGGGGGGGGGGCAGCAGAGATATAAAGTCAGATTTGCTGGACTGCGGCTTGTCCTGCCTAATTTATTCTGTTTCTTACAAGAAAACATTAGTTTTCAATGTTTAGGGGTTGCAGATGGGGTTCTTGTGAACGGTTAATATCTTACCTGTTATAGATAGTTAGGGTTAGGGTTAACCTCAGAAAAAAAAGAGTCTAATTCTGATTGGAATAACAAGTTCAGCTAAGTCTTAGCTCGTCAATCTGGTAAGAAATATTTCTCCAATCTGTTGTAGAGTTTATCTACAACAGGTAAGATGTTAGTTGTCCAGTTCCTGAAGGCTTGAACTTGGTGCAGGCAGGTGATGAACCCTTCTTCCCGCTCTGCTTCTCCCCCCGCAGGTCATATGCACAAAGACGAACACGTTGAAGAAAATGAGGAACCGCCTTTGCTGCTCAGCTCTCGTCCTCCTTGCGGTAAACACACACACACACACACACGTGCCGGCTCGTACGCAGGTGGCAGCGGCGCCTCGGCTGACTCATGCTTGTGTGTCATCTTCCAGGTGTTTGTCGGCGGCGGCAGGACAGCAGCGGTGCAGTGCCGGTGGGGGGACGGGTGCGAGTGTCCCCAGTGCCCCGCGGGCCAGGAGCCGTCCAAGGTGAGACAGGGAACCTCAGACCGAGCGCTTAACGAGAACCTTTCTGTTTCTCAGGTCGCCTTGGTGTCCAATCCTGGTCCTCGAGGGCCACTATCGTTTTACTTGTTCCTCTGCTCCAACACACCTGATTTGAATTAATGGGTGATTAACAGGCTTCTGCAGAACTTGAAGAGGTAATTTAACCACTGAATCAGGTGTGTTGGAGCAGAGAAACAAGTAAAACATGCAGGATAGTGGCCCTTGAGGACCAGGATTGGACACCCCTGTTTTAGATGTTTCTCTGCTTTGCCACACCTGATCTGAATGACTGAGTGATTAACAGGCTTCTGGAGAAATTGAAGACCTGCTGAAGAGCAGGGAAACAACTAAAACATGCAGGACAGCGGCCCTCCAAGACCAGGGTTGGACACCACTGCATTAAAGCCTCCAAGCTTTCGTTTCGAGTTTCTAAATGGCCACCTACTCCTCTCCTCTCCTGACATTAGCACACTTGTTTGAGCGTGTCTCTTTACCCCCACTGGTCGACCTCAAGTTTCTGAATTCCTGCTGATGCAATAAAACCATCACTAACTACTCGTAACCATTGCAGGAAAGCACATGAAGCTCTCCAGGTAGTCTTTTTTTAGTCTCAGTGGTTTTTCTCTCTCTCTCTCTGCAGCCTTGTGGGCAGATCCAGAGTCCGGCTGAGGAGGTGCGGTGTCAGTCCTGTCCGCCCGGAAGCTTTTCCGATGCGCTCGGCCCCGAGCTCTGCCACCCGCACGCATCCTGCCGGGTCCTCGGCAGAGCGGTGGCGGCCCCCGGCACGGCGAGCTCGGACTCCGTCTGCGGCGGCTGTCTGCCCGGGTAAGAAAGGGGCCACTCCGCCGGCTGCTCCGTCCGAGTGCTTAACGACACCGACGGTTTGATCCCGTTGGACGTTTCCTGAGCAGCGCAGCTTCTCCAAGCTTTGCCCAGAATTTCTGCACGTTTTCACTCCCATTTTGGACATGAAACAAGTCTTTTGCTCCATGCCTCTAATTATGCTCTCTTCTGTCTTTTTGTTGGTAGGTTACGTTTCCAAGTCAAAGAACAAACTTCCACCCAAAGGTCCTGTGTGAAAAGTAAGCTTCTCTCCAAGATCATTCCTTGTATTTTGTATCTTTTTTCCCCCCTCGCTGCTGAACCAATAATGTGCCCATGTTTGTGTGTTGGTTTGTCTCTTACTGTTAGCAAAATTTCTCATAGACCTGGACAGATTTACTTGAATCTAATCGTTGGATTGACACCTACGACTCAATAACGTTTAAGGTCAGCTTGATCCAAGATGGACGCCACAAGCTAACCAACCTTAGGAAGCCCTAATATGGCTTTAAACCCGTCCATTTTAAAGACGTTGAGCTAAATCTTGGCGTGGTGGTCGCTGAGACGTGTTCACACCACATGCTCTGAGCGCTACACATTCTGCAGTGTTTTTACTCTAACCATTGGAAACAACACTGTCTGTCTGTTAGCGAAATATCTCATGAACCACTGAACACATCCTAATGAAACGCTCAGAGCGTAATCACTGGATGCGCCATCGCAACTGATTAACGTTTAAAAGTCCCCCCGATTTAAGATGGCCGCCACAGCTGATCGACACGCCCCAACACCAAATGGCTGCATGTCAGTCCGTCGTACAGATGTTGAGCTCAGTGTGGTAGTGGCTGAGCGTCCTCCCCAACACGTACTCACATTACACAACATCTTTCCCTAAAACATGAGCGTCCGCTGCTACAGTCCAAACTCTCAATGTGTTTCCCTGAGCCTTTACTCAAATTCCCTCTTCCACTTCTTCTTCTTTTTTGTCGTCATTTAAGCAGATCTGCATGTCAGAGCCGTCCGCACGGTAGACGCGGGCCCGCCGGGCGGCGCGGGGGGGCCGGTCAACAGCACGGTGGTGCGCAGCGCCGAGGACAAGGGCGCCGAGTACGCCGTCTTCGCCCTGGTGCCCGTCTTCTGCATCATGGGCCTGATGGGCATCCTCATCTGCAACATCCTGAAGAAGAAGGGCTACAACTGCACCGCAGAGAAGGACGGAGGCGACGAGGAGAGCGCCATGCCTCAGAAGGAAGGTGAGGGGGACGGGGACGGGGATGGGGGACGAGGTAACCCACAGGCTATAGGATGAACCCCTTGTACCTCCTGAGCCACCGCCGGCCCAGTTTCTACATCATTAAAAGATTGTTTGGGGCTTAATGTGACTCGAATAACAACGTCTTGCATATTTTGACACCTTTAGTGAAGCAAACTTTAGGAACCAAGCAGCAGAACAACGAATCTCTGAATCACCGCCACTCCCGTGGTTCTCAAAAGTAGAGTTCCTTTTGAAAAAGCCTCTGAAGGACCTTTCAGCCTTCAGACCTGAGCCCTAGGCGCTCTGGACTCTGAAAACTGTTCGTTTCAGGCATTCGTTCTCCGTGTTCCATACCTGTCCGGTTCTCCGGCTCAGGGAGACGCACCGATGTTCTTCGGAGCGAGTAAGCCCCACACTGAAGCCAGGCGACGTCAGGGCAGAGCTCCTCTGATCCGACAGACGGACATTTTACGGCGAACCGCAAACATCCCAAAAGACGGCTCTCTTTTTTTCGAACGGCCCAGGGACAGGGAGACGGTTGGCGCCGACAGATTTAAAGGCTAATCTGACCTTTTCGTCCCTCACCAGATGGTGTGAGCTTACAGAAAAGTCGCGTCAGGAAGAATTAGGAGCGCAGCTGTGAGCTCAACAGGTCCCGTCAAAAAAAAAAAAAAAAAACTAAACTCCAGAAGTAATCCTCGGACGTGCGTCTACAACTGATTGACTTTTGGAGTCAACTCAATTCAAGATGGCTGCCAGAGCTAAATGACCTTAGAAAACACAAAAATGGCCGCAACTCAGTCAGTTTTATCAATATTGAACTAAAATTTAGTGTGGTAGTAGCTGAGAGTTAGCCTCAACACATGTCCTGAGAGCTAACAGATTGCACAATATCTTTAAGTAAAATTTGGAATTAACTGTTGGACTCAACCCTACTCGTCTGTTAGCAAAATTTCTTGTGGATTACTGGACAAAACTTACTGAAACTCTCAGAGAATGACCGTTGGATGCCCATCTACAACTGATTAATTTTTAGAGTTTACCCCATTTAAGATGGCCGCCACAGCTAATCAGCCTTGTCAAACACAAAAATAACTATAAGTCAGTCAGTTTTAAAGCTATTGAGCTAAAATGTAGCGTGGTAGTAGTGGAGACTGATCCCCATCACCTACTCTGAGTGCTAACAGATTGCACAAATACTTTGTTTAAAAGTTTGACACGTAAGGCGGCTGGCGACATTCACTCGAGGAATGCTTCTTTTATTGGGAATAAATTAGGAGGAAGGACATAATGTGACTGTGGCGAGTTCACTGACTTCATCTCAGAGCACCTCCTTTATTCTCCTCTTCTTCCCTCCATGGATGCAGATTTCTGGCTTTCTAAAATCCCCTTCCCAACACACACACACACACACACACACACCTGAACACAACACCGCCTGTCCGTCTCTCCTTTCTCAGACAGATCAATTATGAAACGGGCTCCTCCGCCCGCCGTTCCAGTCTTCGGTGTCAGTCGCCTACACCTGTAACACTGTAACTGTAACAGCGTTAGGCTTAAAAAACACCCCAAAAACCATTCATTGGGACTTTTGATTTATTTTAAGAAGATGTAAACAGCGTTTAAATACGGACGAAATATCATGTTCTTCGCTCAAACAATGCAATTTTATTTATAAAGCACTTTTAAAAAAACAACGCTGTCAGCCAAAGCGCTGTACACTGATAAAAGACCGAAGTAAAATACTAAAATTCAAGTTCCAGCAAGCATAAAAACCATGAAATCAATTAAAACAGTAAAAAAAAAAAAAAAATGAACAGGTAAAACAATAAAAGCCAACATCTCAAACGGAGTTAAAAGCCAGATAGATGCTGTGGGGCGAGACCACAAAGACATTTAAAAACAAACAAAAGAACTTTCAAATCAACCCGAAACTAACATGAAACCAGCGTAGTGACGCTACAACTGGAGAGACGTGCTCTTGGGTTTTTGTCTTTTGGTACCAGTTAAAAGACGGGCAGCAGCTGGAGTCCATTAAGTGACGACAAAAAGCGCACTGCTGTCATCTAAACGAGTCGTGACGAAAAGCGAGGATTCAAATCTCAGATCGACGTTGTGAAAAAACGCTTTGACTGTGGCCGGTTGTCTCAAGCGATGAAAGCTGGACTTGGTCACGGATTTAATCTGCGCAGAAACTTTACAGTCCTTGTCCAGTCCCACACCCAGAGTCCGATGATGCGTTTAAGGACCCAGGTCAGCATGGACTTTGGAAGCATCACTCAGTAATGTTAAATGTGAAAAAAAATCAGCGACATCTTTGCTTTCATTTCTGCAATACATTCCAGGAGGTAATTCACGGAGTACAGCTTCTCCTGTTTTAAGGGTGCCTAAATTTGACTGTTATCAGCATATGAATTAAAGGCAAAACCATATTTCCGGAGAATCTGTCCAAAAGGAAGTAAATAAAGGGGGAAAAGGAGGAGGGCCAAGTATAGAGCCCTGAGGTACTCCACATGTGAAAGGTGCTGCAGAGGACTCGTGTCTTCCTTCTCCTTCTGCTCTGCTGAGTCCTGAGATTAAAGGGACAGAAGCGAGGTGTCAGACAGCCAGAAAGAAAAGTCCGCTGCAGCGCGGGGGGAGAGCGAGATCATGAGGTGGCAGCGGGGGGGTTTTACTGCGGCATGGGAAAACCTTCTCTGTCCTTCCCCATTACTGCTCGCTGTCACTCAGCCTTCTCGTCCTGACTGAGGTAATAAAGGTTAGAGAGGAACTTCTCTCATTTCAGCACTTTGGGGAACACCCCCCCCCCACCCCTCCACCCCCCGGAGGATAAATTACAGCAACCTGTCAGTCCAGGGGGAGGTTGGTAATGGGCTGGATGCCGGAGGGACAGATGTGTGAGTCTCCGGGTGCAGGGTGGGAGGTGAAGAGAAGCGGCAGCAGCAGCAGCAGCAGTAGTAGCTGTAGCAGCCACACAATGAGCTGATGGAAGGAGGAGAAAGAGAGCCGCTCTGTGAGTCTGTTATCCTCCCATAGCAACAGCCACTGTGGAGACGGAGCTATTGTTACAACCCAACGAGGGCCGGCGCTGCTGACAGTCCATGCAGCTGCACCCGCAGACACACACACACACACACACACACACACACACACACACACACACACACACTGTAATACACACACACAGCGGGTCTGTCACGTCACTGTGAATCACACACTGAAAGGAGAAGAACTGCTGAGTGGACAATATATCACACAACCCAAATTCTGAAAAAGTTAGGACTTTGTGTAGATAAAAACAGAATGCGGTGATTCTGCAAACCTCAAACTCATATCTTATCTACAGTGGAGTGCAGCAAACATATCGGATGTTTTAATCTAAGAACTTGCGTCACTTTGCTGGCAGCAGCACGTCCCTCGTCTTTCACCAGCAGTCTCTAAATGTGTAAGAACTGAGGAGAGCAGCTGCTGGAGGTTTTGGAGGAGAATCTCGTCCCATTCTGGTCTGATGAAGGATTCTAGCCGTTCAGCAGTCCTGGGTCATCTTTGCTGGATTTATTTTTTTCTCTGATGCATCAAAGTATATTGCTGTAAAATCTGTGTATACATTACTGCATTAATGGTGCCTTTCAAGATGTGTAAGCTGTCCTTTCCATAGGGACTAATGCACTCCCATACCATCAGAGAGGCAGGCTTCTGAACGGTGCAGTGAGAACAGGCTGAATGGTCCCTCTTCTCTTTAGTACAGAGTCACCTGTGGTTTCCAAACAGACCACGGAACAGTTCTCCACTTTTCCTCGGTCCATTTCAAATGAGCTTCGGTCCAGAGAAGATGGCCGCTTTTCTGAAAGGTGTTCACATCTAACTTTTTTCTTTCCCTGATAGAGCTTTACGCAGCATTAATGGATGGAATGGAGAACTGTGTTCTGTGGCCAGGTTCCTGAGTCCACGAGGAACAGAATCAGAGCCGTTTTAAACGCAGTAGTCCCCCTGAGGGCCCGAAGATCACGGGTCCTCTGTGCAGAGAGTTCTCCGTGGTTTTTGGAAATCTTTTGCTGATATTGTGAACTGTAGTTGGCGGGATTTTCAAACCCTTCCCAATGTTTCTGTTGGGGAACGTTATTTTGAGATAATTTCAGATGCAGTTATTTTAGATTATCGGCCGTAAAAACAAAATGCTGAATCAGTGGGCCTTGTCTTTAAAACTGCGCACTCTTTCTGCTCTAGAGTCTGAAACGTACGGCGCTGACATAAGAAACGGTTTAAGACGGAAACGATGTCCTCTTATATGGCTAATATTGTAACTTTTTGTCTTTTTTATCTCCCTGCAGGTAACAGCTGTCCCTACATTTCTGATGATCTGAACGAAGACACCATCAGTGTTCTGGTCCGCCTCATAACTGAGAAGAAAGGTAAAGCCCACGCCTACGTATGTATGTGCTGTAGCCTGTTAGTCCCTCTCCTTTTTTAAGTTCAGATTGATGTTTGTTGTGAAACCCATAAATGCAAAAAATAAAAAATAAACCAGAAAATCTCCAAAGAAACTTTGAGCTTCTCAAGAGAGCTTTGCAAAAATCTAAACTAACATTTTGTTGTCTGAACTGTATGAGAAGTGAAGAGGGAACCGAGATCAACGGAAATGTTAAAGCAGCTGCCAGTGGCTCATCCCGGTCGCCATGGTAACCACACCCCTGACTGTGTCGCTCCCTGGCTGCCGAGTTAATGAGAAACGCAGACCAAAAATAAGGCCCGAGCAAACGGCTGCTGTGTGAAAAACTAGAAGCCGTCTCTCAAAAATTCTTAAACCGTGAGCAGCTGAAGACCCCGATGGTCGAACATGCGAACTCTGATGTTTCTGCGATGTTTTACGTAGGAGGCACGAAAGGTTAAAGAGACCCTTCGCTTCCAGTCTTTAAAAGAACGTTTGGAGCTAAAAGCGCAGCTGAGTTCTGTTGAATCTCGAGTGTGTGCTCTCCGCTCGCTGGGGAGATTCGGGAGAAAGCTGTAGGTCCTACAGCAGCGAGAGACACGCTGTGTGAAAAAAGCCAAAGAAGTCCCCATGTTTCAAACAGGATGTGGGAGTAAGAAGGGTTTGTGCGACACCATCGACTGTTCGTTTAACGTTCTTTGGAGAAATCTGTAAAAACAAAAATCCTAAAAGTTAAACTGCGATTGTGTGAAGATGGTTGAAGATATCAAAATGCCAGTTCAGACGTATAAAGTCCAAGTTTCTGAGACTGGCCTGAACTTTGAATGATGTTCCTGCTGTGGAGTTTGCCTCAGCTGCAGGGCTGTACGCGGTCCGGTGACGCTTTGAGAAAACTGATTATTCAAACCTGCTGAACCTCAAACCTTGTCCCGTCTTCTTGTGTGCGTTCCAGAGAATGCCGCAGCGCTGGAGGAACTGCTGGTCGAGTACGAGAGCAAGCAGACGAGCAAGGGATCGTCGATGAAGTATGCCACGCACCAGAAACTCTTACACGCCCACTGAGCTCTGATTCCATCCTAAAATCCGAGGCGCCGGTTTACAAAAAAAAGGCAAATGAAAGCGAGAGCAAACTTTAATCCGCTGCTTCTTGTTCTCGCTTTTTTAAAGTTAAATTTTAGAGAAGATTGAGCACAAATGGAACCACCTTTTTTAAAAAGCCGTCGGCTGCGTTTCCTGACTTGACGTGGGGAGCAGTTTGACGCTTGGCGGTGGCCGAGGCGTCCCGCGCCGTCCAAGACATCTGTCGAGTCACCAGCTTTAAAGCCCCCGTCCGCCTCCCAGTTGGCGGTTGGGTATTTTTGGGTCGTAACTTGTGGCTTTAAAAGGATTCCAGTTTAATGGGCGGGATCGTTAACGCGCCGCACCACGGTCTAAAAGCCATGGCGCTCCTGCTTTTGTTTAAGTAGCTCAGAAAATTAAACCAAACGTTAATAAAGACAGGAAGCAGTAATGATTCCTAAATCATTTGAAAACCCTGTCGCTAATTAACACGAAGCACAAACTGAACACGAGACTTGGTTAAACAATCAGAATGGGCTACAGCTTCACTCCTCAGGCTGTTTGATTCCAACTAACCACGTGTGGACGACACAAATGTAGAATATTATTGTCAGGATTTGACCAAAACTGCTCAAACGCTCCCATTTTTCATCACACTTTGAGTTGCCTTGTGCTGAAAAGTGCTATATAAATAAATGTACCTACCTACACAAGATGATCTTAGTTTAAAATCTGACATGAAAGGCGGCGGGCGATATGTGTTCCCATGAGGAATGCCGAGCCTTTAATTAGATATAAAATTTCAAATACCTAATGTTTTATCAGTAATACTTCATGTAAAATATAGAAACTGTTGAACAAAAACACTTCAGCCAAGTTTGGCCACTCGGGAGACAGATGACAGTCGGACCTCCTTCATTTCAGATTTCATCTCGCTCAGGCAATAGCGGGAGGTGCTGCTGGGCACACATACACACACACAGGTCCGAGAACATTCTGACACACATATACACACACATTTGTTTCTGAAAACCTTTCAAACGTGTGTGTGTGTGTGTGTGTGTGTGGTTATCTGAGGCCCCCACAACCAGCCAGCGTGGCAGACGACACACAGTTCCATTCTGGTTTTGTGTGTTTTTTTTTTCTTCTTTACAACTCACTGTAACAATGAAAACATTTAAACTTTCACAAACACAGCTTCAGGTTTCAGTTCGAACTCTTTCACATCTGCACATTTAAACGGAATAAGAGCAGAGTTAAAATAATTTTTAAAAAAATCGTGCCACTTATTTTTTTCCTCAATATAATCACGGAGTCGTCGTGGGCGTCTCGAAACCTTCTCGGTCTGGTTTCCATCAATTCTCGGGCTCCTGAGCTGGTTTGTGGGAGCTCTTCTCATGCCAGGAAACATCAGAGGCCCGACTGAAAGTCCAGGTGTAAAAACCGCACCGATGATAAAGAACAAATACTAAAATCTGCTCCTTTTCCTGTTAAAAACCGTAAACGTGGGGACAACTGCTAAGGTAGGTACAATGTGGGCGATGAGGTAATGTGCGCGACCTGGAATACAGCTTTGCGAGTCGTGCACCTGAAAACCCTCCGTGACTTTCAAGCCACTCGGTCACAAACGCCCAGAATTCATTGGGGAGACATGGAGACAAATGAGACAAACAACCATTCACGCTCACACTCACACCCAGGGACAATTTCAGACTTATTTAGACTTAAACAATTATGTAAAATTTAAAAAGCCTCGTCTCATCCTTTGCACTTCGTCCCCCTCCAGGTTTCCGATGCTGTCTCCGCTGTCCACCTTCCGCTCCCTCCCCAGGCTTTGCCCCCACCACTCCCACCTCCACACCATCTCGGGCCTCTCCGGTCTGGCCCCCAGGCACGGGTACTGCTGCTCTCGGTGCGCTCAGAGGAAATGGCCCGCTGTGCTCATCCCTCCCCTGGATTCCCTCAAGGACCCACTGAAGCCGCCCCAGAGCCTGCTTCTGCCCTCCTTGGACGCTGCCAGCGACCCGCTGAGGGACCCCCTCCTGGGCGGAGACAAACATCGTCCACCGTCCGCCGTGCCAAAGACTGCGGAGGATGGCGGGGACGGGAGAGCAGAGAAGGATGGAGAGATGAGGGTGCTGTCTGTCGGGAGGTGAGGCCAATTTAATGTTGTTAAGAGGAGTAAATAGTTATTTAATTAACAGAATAAAAGATAATAGAATAATCATTGATAAGAGAACTGTCTCTCAACAAAGATTCTAGGATCGTTCTCTGAAAATGTCAACTTTTCATGGTCACAAAGTACCTGATCTTTGGTCAAATTTAGTTTTTTTTTTAAGTATTTATATGACTTTCAGTTCAAAGTTTCTGTGGATCAAGATCTTTTTTAAAAAAGTCATGTTTTCTTAAATCAGGAGCATACAATCTCAGTTAACATTTCATTATTTATTCATAATCCAGCAGCTTTTAGAATCAGCTTCACCGCTTTAAGCAGCTGTAAAAAATATTAAATCAGCTGCATTCATGTCATTTATAAAATAATATATTTATCAATCTGGCACCTTGTGGCAATTTTTATACGAATATAGTTAAAATGCAGTTTTTGTCTGTTTGTTTTTGTCTTTTCTGGGTTTTTTGGGGGGGGGGGTTCCGGCAGGAATAAACCAAATGATAAATAATAAATGTTACCTGTTGCTCGGGTATATCTTGTTCTTAATTCAAAGGTTTCAAGTGGCTCACATACCTGAAAACAAACCGGGCGCCGTGGAAACCAGGACCTCGTCCCAGGAGAAGAGGACCTCTCTGTTCGCTGGGAAAGCCTCCTCCTCCTCTTCATCGTCTGTTTTTAGGAGGTAGGATCAGAAAACACGCTCCTGTCCACTTTCGTTTTATATTTCCGCCTCCATAAAAGGTTTCGGCCGTCATTTTAACGTCATCATTTCTTTAGCTAGTGACGGCACCTTTGGCGTCTCATTCACATGTTGGGCTTTCGTCTTATTAGATGAAGAAGAAGAAGAAGGAAGACGCGGCGCAATGATGCTACCTCGTGGAAGAAGACCCCGTCCCCTCACGCCGCTGGCTGGAAGGGCAGGGATGGAGGTGCTCTCATATGATTGAAAACCCCTGACTTCCTCCTGCTGGGAGAAGTTTGTTTCTGCTTGTGTGACGACAAGAAAATAACCGTTGTCGCGTTAAAAAAAAAAAGATATCAAAGCTGCTTCGCTGTCCTGATCCAAACTGAAATGGCTTCAGAAGGAGCCCACGGGATCCACGCAGGATAGAAGTGATTTAAAGTTTTGTGATGAGCATTTATCAGTGGCACAAAAATGGGAAATTACTGATCGTTAACCAATCAGAATCCATCAGTAGTCCTGCCACTAAGAGGCAAATTGGGCAAAACATTAAAAAAAAAAAAAAGTCATTCAAAATCAGTTTTAGAGAAGGAAGGAGAGAGAAATAAATCACGTTTTTAGCAACAAAGTGCCTCATGAATGTGGCACGGTCCAATATGAATGTGTTTCTGCACTCTGAACTGAGCTGCTTAACAGATCTGCCTTGTTCTTCTTTGCTCAGATTGAAAAACTGCAGGAGAAGTGAGTTTTAAGCCTTTTAAGATGCTGATTTCTGTCTCGACAGAAACCCGGTGCACGCACGAGATCTTTTTAAGACTGAAACTCGAGTACTACTTCAGTCTGGTTTGGAAGAAAACCACCGAAAACAATATTTGTGAAGCAGCTGCAGTGAAATCCAAAAGGGGGTGGGGGGGATCTTGTCAATCTCTCCTTGCTCTTACTGCTATTTGGCTGTGTTGCTGTGCACGCCACACATGGGCAAAATATGGCAGTCGGGCGCCATCGAGCAAAGCACCTGACAAGAAAAGATTTTATTAAAAGAAAAATCTCACATATGCTGATGTTTTACCTGTTTAAAACAGAACGTTGTCTCTATTTTCAGCCAAAGCAGGCCTGATTATTTCCTTAAGCATTATGTTTTACAAAAAAAAAGGGGAAAATGGCTGAGTGTTGCATTTTTTTAAAACCAAAAGTTGACGTCTCATCACGTCTCACAAGTGTTAGTTGGGAAGCAGCTAAGCTGATGTTCCTGTAGTTCAACCAAGCATGCCAACTTTGTTATAAGCTGGTCCTCATTGGGGGGGAAAAAAGAAATAATAATATAAGACATCGATCTAAAAGTGGGCAACAAATGTTGCTAAACAAAGCAAGACTCTGACCGTCTGTTTTTGCAGCTGATATGATGTTTTAAATGATGGATCCATGCGTGGCCGTTCGGCCCCTTTGAGTAAAAACGTCCCTTTAGAAGAAACGGATGTCAGGTTAACAAGCTTTATTCTGTACAACTGTCACTCCAGATTTGATGTTCTATGAGAGGCCCTTTATGACATAATCGAATCTTGCTTTTCCACGTCCTAAAGGGCCTCCCATAGTATTCTGTAAGGCGTCATGCTCAGTAACAAACATCCACCTCATCCTGCTCCAGTGCTCTTCAGGTCTTTAAGAGAATCTACCTTTGTTACGTTTCCAAATCACATCTATCTCATCCTTAATGTTGTTGGACTCAAAGCAAAAAAAAGCTACAACGAGATCCAAAACTTTCCCTTCGATCTGCCCTCCTGGATTAGACTGCAGCCGTTCTGACCCGATGCTGGATCACGTCCAGGCATCTCTTACCGGGTCAATAATTCAAACGGCCAACGAGGCCGGGACTCAAAACACGAACAGTTCCAGTTAAAACTCTTCAACCCTTGGGAGATTCGAAAATACCGATATTTGCCACGTGTGGATACATTTCGGCACCTTTGAGCTCTCGTCGGGGTTCAGATTTTCATTCGGAGCGGCTCCTCCCGGCGTATCGCAGCACGTTCAGTCGCATTAAAAGCTCAGACGTGTGCCTCAATTAGGACTTGGAGACTGTTTTGAAGGTACATAGGAAGGTCTCACTTTTATAGAGCAAAAACATGTACATGGATGTAAATATGTAAAATATAGAAGAGGACGGAAAAAAACCCAAACTTTTATTTTAGTTTTGTACCTTTAACATGCAGTATGTAGGAGGTGATCCCCCGAAGAGGGAAATAAACATCTGCACTGCAGACTCCATAAGCTGAAATGATCTTAAACATGTCAGTGTTTTTCCTCAGCAAACACTTGATACAGTTTTCTAATTTAACTGTGATCACACACACACACACACACGACCAGACTCCACTTCTACAACCTCTATAAGTGTAAGAAATGACTGAACGCAGACACGGTTGGTTACCTTTTGGAGTTATTTGCAGAAACAGATGAGAGGCCGGTTGCCACGCGGCTGATTTGATTCATATTTACATCCTGGTGAGTTTGAAAGTGTGCGCTGCCATCGCAGAGGGTTTGAACTTTTCATTTTTGCTGTTTTTATGCCGTCTAAGCGGAGATTCTCAAGGTTTGTATTTATTGGCTGACGCCTGCGATCGCGTGTCATCATTTGATTCTTTCTTTCCTTTTTTATTTATTGTTTTTACAATAATCAGTGAATGTTTTCATACGGACGCGTTGCTGTAGGAGACGAGTCCATCAGATTTGTTGCATTTGTTCATATCAGACCACATCATGTTATGTCGCATTACGTTTATTTCTGTATCGTGTTTTTACTATTGAAATAAAAGGAGGTGTATTTTAAACAGGGTTGTTCTTGTGTGAAAGAAACTTAAAAAAAAAAAAAAACTCTACCAGTGGCCCTTTCCCTTTAGCCTCTCGCCCTCTGCTGGTTGCATTCACACGCTGCAATAACCTAATCTGGATCAATACAGATGAGATTAAGTGGCTTGATTTCCCTTTTTTTATGTTGAGGCTTTTATTACGGCACAACAAAGACATTTTTACAAGGTATGAGATCCAAACTATATACAATTTAAAATGATCTTAGTGTCCAAAGTATGTTGGTTTTATATGTTTTGAATGTAGGTGGACACAAAAGCAGATTTACTGGCTTATGACTAAAACAAGTCTTAGTGACGCTGAAGGCTACAGATGGCTGCAGACGTGTCTGCCTTCTGTCAGGCACAGACGTTAAACCAGAAGTTTCAGCTAAAGTTTCAGCTTCTCTTCCACAAACTTACAGCAATGGAGACCCGTGAGTCCAACCCTCACCGGCTGATGTGCCCAAACTTTACTAATAAATGAAAACAGGGGCGCTGTGTCACCACCAAAAACAGTAATAACATCCATTTATAATGATTGTTTTTGTAGTTTGTAACAACTGTAGCAGAAACACGCTATTAGCAACTATCTTTACATCTTATTAGATTCATGGGAATGATCTAAAGACTACTTATTTCTCGATTGATGAAACACCAGACTCGTTTTCTGGCCGAGCTCAGAAACGTCTTTGTTCCTGTCCAAACGTACGTGAGTAAAAACTTCAAGTGATTATCTTGCAGCATAAATACAACATTAATAACAAACCAAAACATCCTGAAAAAAAAGAAAAACGGCTTATTCTGTGATTTTTTTTTTTTGAAATTGTGAATCCACAGGTTATGAGCACAAAAAAAGGCTGTGTACTTCAGTAGGTTACAGTATTTAAAGTAGTTCAACTGTGTGTGTAAAATTTCCTTTGGCAGTTTTGTGTGAGATTTTACCCAGTGCTAGCAGAAGAACGATTAGATCATTAATAAAACTACAGATAAATATCTAAGCTGTGTAGAACGATGTGGTGCACGTATAGAACATCCTCTGAAAGCTGTTTAATATCAATTAAAAGATCTAAATGGAAATAAAACTTATGCACAACGTTTGAGGATGTGGTTATAAATTAAAGGCACAGTTTACATCCTTTAAAGTGGGGTTCTGAGCAATGAGTGTCTCACCTGTTGCAGACAGCGCTTTAGGTTGGAGGAACACGAGTTTAAAAGTGGCCAGATTGATGAGCTAGTGGCTAGTCTCGGGGGCAAGGAGCACAGGATCAGAGTGGTTAAAACAGAAACAGCTTAACCCACCTTCAGTTTGGCATTTCATAGTTATTCTCTGGCAGTGCCCCAGCTAGCTGCTGCTGCCACTGTGCAGATAACTCGAAAATACTGAGTAAATAAACAAACTGCATTTACAAAGTACCTTTATAGTTTTACTGACCGCTCAAGGTTCTTTTAGTGGGGGAAAAGTTGAACCATCCACTCTCTGATTGGAAGAAAACCTCTCTTCCTCCTGAACAGCGGCTAACATCAATGTGGAGGCTTCTAAAACTGCGTTGGAGTTAAATGTTTCAGATTGGAGCTTGAGGTTTTTTTCCCCTCTAAACTGAGGTCATACAAAGACATTATTTGTTCAAACGATACCTGCTGAACCCCACTTTAAAAGGTTGAAACCAGGGTTTTCCAATGCTGGTCCTCAGGGGCCACCATCCTGCATGTTTTCCTTGTTTCCCTGCTCCAACACACCTGATTCAGTGGTTAAATCACCTCTTTATGTTCTGCAGAAGCCTGTTAATCACCCATTGATTCAGATCAGGTGTGTTGGAGCAGAGAAACAAGTAAAACATGCAGGATGGTGGCCCTCCAGGACCATAATTGGAAACCACTGGTTTAAACTGTTGCTCTGAGCCTGGGACTCGCTCTCACCGGTGTCTGACGGGCGCTAAATCTCCAACATGACGCAGACAGTAGGTGCCTTCCATGACAGGTCGGCGCTTGAGGGGGAGAGGGCATCAGAGTTGCGTTGGTAGCTGTTGGCTCACGCTGTCTGGCTTCAGCGAGGGCAGTTTGATCTTCTTGGTGAGGCTGCTGCGGACGTCCTGCCCGGCCAGGAAGTAAAGGATGGGGTCCACGCAGCTGTTGGCGCTGGCTAAAGGCCGAGTCACCTTGTAGGCCACGCTGGACGCCTCCAGCAACCTGCAGCTGATCTGATGAAGACATAATAAAATGTCTCACACTTCCTGCAGCTCCTATCGTCGGCGTGACGCGTCGAACTCTGAGCTAGCGCCATACCTGCGATGGATCGACCTGCCTCAGGTACCTGAAGGAGTAGTAAAGGCTCCTGGTGAGGTGGAAAGGGAGGAAGCACAGCATGAACGCTGCCAGCACAACGATGATCGTCTTCACCGACTTCTGCTTGTACCGCTGGGCTGTCAGGCCGCCCCTTTCGCCCTCGGCTCCCCTGTCGGAGCCCCACCCGAGCTCCAGGAGCTTCCGCACCATGAGGCCGTAGCACACCATCACCACCATGAAGGGCAAGGCGAACATGAGCACCGACACGACGGAGCTGTACACCAGGAAGTCGTCGAAAAGCTCCGGGCTGGTGGTGTCGTAGCAGATCCGCTCGGTGGCCACGTCCCTGGGTGAAAAGAAGGGGACGGATCGGAAGTGGTTAGGGGGTTTCTGCGGGACACTGGTTACTGCGGGGAAAGAGAGCGCCAAATTCAAATCAGTGAGCCGGCAGGTTGGCTGTCCGGTCAGGTGAGGTGAGATGTGAGAGCAAACAGGCGCAAACAGGGAAGAGGCTTTAATTACCTGGTTCTCACGAAGTAAAGGACAGGAGCCTGGCAGAACAGAACGCAGGCCCACACCGCCACAGACACCAGCCGGGCCTGACGAGCGCTGACCCAGTTCAGGGAGCGGACCGGGTAGCAGACGCCAAGAAAGCGATGCAGACTGATGCAGCTCAGGAACAGAATGGAGCCTAAAACACAGATAAATGCGTCAAAAAGCTTTATTTATGCCGTCACGGGTAATGTTCCCACCGCGCCGTTCTACTTCCAAGCAACTAGACTTTTTCGTAATCGTTCAAAGGGGTCTCGATCGGTGGTTCTCCAGGCTTCCTGAAGGTCTTTCAAAGACTTTCTATGAACTTTGGCAGCTTTTAAAACTCATTTTCTGTTTGTGCAGCGTAGTTAAAGTAAGAGGGAAAGCAAAATAGTAGAAGAGAACTGAGGTGTCAGGCCAAAAAAAACAAAACTATCTTCAGCAGATAAACGGTATCTGAAAGTCACGTCTATAAGAAAAAAATAATCCTTTAAAACCCTGAGAAAAAAACGTCAATTCATCTTCAACTACAGTTAAAGTTTTCAGCTGAAAGCTCTGGAAATCAGCTTGCTGGTGCTAAAATACACTTTTTACGTGTCAAAGTGCCATCGTCTGTGTTTTTCCTAGATTCAGCTAAAGAAATGGGAACAAACTGTATGCTTGTGACTGGCTGCTGGCAACACAGACCCCGTTTCAAACGGGTTCTTTGCTAAGTTCTTCAACTCTGATTCATCCATTTTATGGCTGACAAGCAAACAAATAAAATTTTAAAAATCCAGATTTCTCTTAAAATGGTCGCATACTGATAAAAAATAAGGCCAAAATAATAAAAAAAAAATCTTTAAAAGATTACAATAAATCTGGCTGTTTGGACGCAAAATATTATATAATGGCTGACTTTTGCAGTGTTGTATATTATGATGGGTAATGTTTCTGCCCTGTTATTTAAACTACACCTCTTTTAGTGCCTGATACTGGGGTAGCCTATAATCTCACAGGGAAGTAACATTTATGATGGTGGAAGTCGTATTTTTTGTCATCTCATTCCAGTTAAAGAATAAATATCCAGTTTGTCATGTGTTGGCTGCTGTATTTATTGTCTGTATTGTATAATTTTGAATGGTCTGTTCATCTCACTCACTCTTCTAAACAGATATAAAGTGTTTAATTCTCACTCTTTTTGCAGAAAGCTGTGCATTCTGTTAGGATTAATAATGACATGTACGTTTTTCTCAGCAGCTCCTTTTCTTTTAAATTTCTGAGGGAAAGCGTTTCGAAGAAAAGCCCGAGGCTAGTTCATGTTCATCTATTCACCGTAACCTCCCCCTTATTGCTCAAGAAGAGCGAATGCTTTCCAAGTTTTTAAGTGTTGTCCGATTGTGCTGTGTGACGTGTTGCTCATTGTGCAGCGCTTCTTTCCGGTACCATACAAGTTGGCGTAGAACAGGAAGCGGATGAGCTTGCAGACGGGTTCGCTGAAGGGCCAGTCGTTCTCGTCGGCGTAGTAGTAGACGAGGAAGGGCAGGGTGAAGACGTAGAGCGTGTCGCACATGGTCAGGTTGAACATGTAGACGGTGGAGGGCCGCCAGCGCTTCGTCCGGAACACAATCACGTAGAGCGCCGTGGCGTTCAGAGCCAGGCCGATCACAAAGACCAGGGCGTAGCTGACGGGGAGGAGGATGTACTTAAAGTCCTCGTTAAACTTGCAGAACACACTGGAGTTGGTGGAGTTGGTCATGCTGGTGCCAGAGAGGGCCGGCGTGGTCATAAGGACGCCTGAGAAAAGAAGAAGATTAAAAACAGGGTTAGGGTTGGGGAACGTGTTGGAGTTTCAACATTTCAACGTGGATGTTACCGTGCAGATACGGGAGATGGGTTTATGACAATAGAGTAAAATCGTGATCTGAGTAAGTCACTTCGGCGTGTTTCTGCAGCTCAGGGACGGTCAGGAATGGTCCACCGATTCACCGAGGTTCCCTCAGACTTACACAGCAGAGCCTCAAGTGGACTTTCTATCACCTTGCTGCATCTTTCAAGACACAGCGAGAATCGACAGCAACTTTTGGACTCTGTTGCTTCAGAATTCATCAAAATTTAAAGCCGCTTTGACGGGGATGAGTTCTCGCGAAATCTGAGCGATACAGAACTCCTGATATTTACTAACAGTGAACTCCAGCGCCAAGACTGGGCACAGGTGGAGGGTGTTCACGTTAAAAACTGAATGACAAAACGCGACAACATAATTTCCTGAACAGCTCAGACTGCTGAAGGACAAACTGACCACATGTCCTCCCTCTGCTGCTGTCTTTACTCGCTCCACTGTAATTATTTCTATCATCAACATGTCTTTCTTTGTCTTTCTTCCTATAGAAACCACACCTGGATGAGTCATTCTGTGTCTCTTTCCTGTCCTCTCAAACTCCAGCCGGTCGAAGCAGATGGCCGCTCGTCCTGAGCCTGGTTCTGGTTCTGCTGGAGGTTTCTTCCTGTTGAAAGGAAGTTTTTCCTTTCCACTGTCACCAATGTGCTGCTCAGGATGGGAGCCTGCAACAAAGCGAAGATTCAACACAATCTGCTTGCTACCTTAGATGGAAAACTTTTACTAATCGGCTTTTATAATGTATGTGGATGTTTTTGAACAGCGCCATGAGACGACTTATGCTGTGACTTGGCGCTGTATAAATAAACTGAATTGAATTGAACTGAATTGGAGTTTTGGCCAGTTAGCACTCGTTGCTCGGGGGTGACTCTCAGCTTTCACCAAGTCCTCGTTCAGCTCAGTAGCCGTGAAACTGAAAACATCAGTCGTCTCCTTCTGTTTTCTAAGGTCAACTTTTCTAACAAGACAAACCAGGTCAGCTTCAACAGTTAGGTTTAAAACATGTGAAACACGCAGAGCTCAGCGGATGTGCTGGGAGGTGACTCTCAGCTACCACCACGCCGAGTTTTAGCTCAACGTCTTTAAAAGGGACGGATTTAAAGCCGTTTCCTGTGTTCGATGATCTGAATCAGGTCGACTCCACGAGGTTGTAGACGTTCATCCAGTGATCTTTTTCTGGATTTTTTTAAATACAGTCCAGTGGTCAGTGAGATATTTTGCTAACACAGAGACAAACACATGCCCAGAGATAGTTTTTCTTTTTCTGAGTCATCAATGGAATGTGACAGATAGTGTAAAACAGATGCCGTATTAACTCATAATGACACTTTTGCTAATTTACTTTGTGAATTCATGGGACGAGCGTGCGAGCAAACGCTTGTCCAACTACACATCAACGCTTCTCAGACGATGACTGCGTCGACTGATTTTGCGTCAACGGGATGCCCACGGTTGGCCTTGTCGTGCAGGAAGGCAGCCCTCATCCTCGCGCGCTGCATGCCTGAGATTTTCTACACTCACGGCTGTAAGAGACACAGGAATAACTTTCTAACTCAAACCAGGTGTGGTTTCTGCTCCTCACGCATCAGCATGCAGAGCACAGTGCTGTTTAACCTCAGTTCGAGTCGAAAGCGGTCACGCATCAAAAGGAAGCTCTCTTTGTTGTTCCTTTTCTGATATATTAAAGTATGATTTCTTTATCAGAAATGAGTCGTCTTAACTTGCTGTGCACTTTGCCACATTCTTTTGTGTGTGTGTGTGTGTGTGTGTGGGGGGGGGGGGGGGGGGG
>NC_051431.1:15605734-15609791 GCF_001649575.2 Kryptolebias marmoratus | reverse complement strand
GGGGGGGGGGGGGGGGGGTCCAAATTGCTGCAGATGAGCTCTAACAGATAACAGACCAGAGACACAGAGGCAGCTTCACAAATCCCTCCACGTTCCTTGAACCGGCTGAGCGCACGGCGTGGCGTGCCAAGCCGAGCACTTTCCCAACAGTACAGCAAAAAAAAAAACCCAGTAAGCCGTTTCCCCTCGAAAGTGGCTGCACACAAAGATCAGTAAAAGTCATAAAACACGGGATGTTTACTCACACCGTCTGAGTGTTGTTGTTGTTTTTTTTCCCGCGGACTCTGCTGGGCAGGTGTGTCCTCGGCGTGCTGTCTGAACGCGATCCTTCGAGCTGGTGAAGAAGAAGAAGAAGTCGAAGGTGTGTGTCAGTCTGACAAGCTGCAGCCTGCGCCCCCCTCTCAGCCCCGGAGGCTCAGACGGATGCTGTCAGCCGTTCTGCCGAATTGAATATTTGACAGAGAGAGAAAGAGAGAGAGAGAGACTTGGACGCCTAATTTAACATTTCTGAAACCCCACGAACCTGCCGGTTCACAGGCTGTAAAACGCAGGAGCCTCCACACTTCACCTCTGCGACACTACGGGGTTCCACAGACACACAAACGTAAACATATTCTTGGCACTAATGGAACCCCGTACAACACACTTATTGTAAATCAGCTTGCAAGGTTTTTGTGTGAACCTGCTGAAAAAAAAACAAGCATGTATCCTGCCTCCAGACAGAACTAAAGAGACACATTATCATATGTATATGACTGTATTGGAACATTTGGACAGAAATGGGAACATTTAGAGTAAACACCAGGCCATTTATGTCCACATCTGATCATAAAATGAGCTGGCTGTTCCATAGTTTGTCATATTAAAAATGCAACACTTTAATGTTGCTTTGGATTGTTCACTTGGAGTCAAGTTATTGTGAAGTATTAAACCTCTTGTAGCCGAATCTCCTCACGTCTGATCGAGCTCACGTCTTCAGAGCATCGAACAGAAGACTTTCCTCAAGACTGAGCTGTAAAAAAAAAGCTACAGCGCGAAGCTCTAAACCAGTGGTTCCCAAACTTTTCAGCTTCCGACCCATAAAATAACAGTGACAAAGGTGTGTGAGCCCAGCTGTTGGCTGTTTAAACATCCAAAAATGCTAATGACTCTATTAAATAAGGACAGTCTTAACATCCATTATGCTATTTTTTAATCAATTTATGGACTTGTGTTTCAAGTTTTTGTAACGAATATGGTGCAAGCATAGCATAAAAACTAAGTTTTTTTTATTTTAAATTGATATCTGGAGATTATCTGAGGACCCCTACTTGGTGTTGAGTGACCCACACTGGGGTCCCGACCCCAACTTTGGGAATCATTGCTCTAAAACCATTGACAGGCGGGGAAATCGACAATCAAAGCCTGACTTTGGACCGCTGAATGGCGCAGTGGGTTGTTTTCTTTTCCATCTCCTGTTTTCAACATACACTCAGGATACCGTAATAAAGATTTATCTGGCCTTTACGTAGTCTGACACTACACTTTAAAAGTCTACCGTCACATACAAATGCTTGTGTTTAAACCGAGACAAGCCAGGCTGCAAAAAAAAGAAAGCAAAAAATGAATAAATAATGTGTTTTCATACCTTAGCCAAAGGATTATATATGTGTGTAAGCAAAAGTAATCATAAATCAGACTAATCCCGTCAGGATCCTAATGGAAAAAATACATGACTCCAAGGTGAATGTCATCCATTTTCCTCCCGTGTGTTTGGCAGAAATGCAATGGCGTGAGTGTGTTAGTTTGGAGTGTTACACTGAACAGAAAGGTGAGAAAGAACGCTTAATGTCTCACCTGACCCAGAAACTTTCTGTATTAATGATTACTTGTCCCTTAAGCCACTGTAGGGGAGTGTGAGAAATAAAACACTCGCCCTTCCAGCCACTCTGTCTTTTGTCTGCGTCAAACGGGCATTGACTCATCGAGGGGAATTATTCTAATTATTGATAATGGTTAGTAGTGGCGTCATGAAAAGCAATACTTTCTGAAATCCTCCTGCAACAAAACGGTCTGTTTGACTATAATCTCTGGAGTGTGTGTGCGTGTGTGTGTTTCAGAGAAACAATAATTTATGAGCACATTTACCCCCCCCCCCCATCTTCTGCAAGAAGTCCTGACCTTGAGTGGTTTGCACAACTTCCATTATGGCTTCACAAAGGTCATCCTTTAAGGTGGAGCTAAGATGGTGGGCCCTGACTGAACCGAGAGGCTTCATCTGTGCAGATTGTGCTCAGACTGTACGGGAGATTTAATGCTCTGCTTTAAATCTAATTTTACTGCCTGATTATTTATAACACGTACATTATGTAAACTGCATCCATGCACTCATTTTTACCATGAACCCTTTTATTCCTCCTTCTCCTCCTCCTCTTTGATTGTTTTCTTTCAAAACACACTATTATCTGCTAAAAATAGCTTTTCAAAGTGTTAAATATGAGTAATTCAGCTGAAATTTGGTCTCTTTTGATTAACGTTTTGAATCATGGTTTCAGTTTTAGCTGGCTGAACAATGCCCTGCCTTGTTTATTGGAAACAAGCAGCATTCTAGTGAATGATAAGATCCCAAACATTTCTTTTTCCCCCCTATTGTGTTTTTGCCACTCGATCGATTTTTCCTCGATCGACTGCGGATTCTTGTTGCTAGGCAGCTCTGCCTCTCTCCCCTGTTCCCCTTGAAAGCGCCTGCTATTTTGGCAGATAACACGAATGTTTTTTTTTTTTTTAATTATTTTATAATAAAACAAAAATGAATGTGTAAAGCAAAACCACCGTCGACGGTGGTAGGGGAAAAGAATTAAAAAAAAAAAAAAAAAAAAAAAAGGACGGTGTTGTTTTTTTCTCATCGGGTTTGGTCGCCATTTTGTCTTTCGCCGCTTGGTGGAGCCGTTGAGCTTCGTGTCCGCTGAGGTGAGGCTCTCCGTTAAATACCCCCCCTCCTCGCTCTCTCTCTCTCCTCTCATCCGCTCCCCTCTGCTCTTTCTTCTCCGCCTGCTCTCTCCTCTGGTTTTACAGTAACAGTACGCTCTCGCAGCGGCAGCAGGAGCCCGAGCTCTCCCTCCCTCTCTCCATGTAAACTGACCGTTTGTCATCAATCATGGCCGCCGGAGTACAGATTTAACTCCCCATCTTTCCTCCCTGTCGACTACTTCTTCTTCTTCTTTTTTTTTTTTTAAAAAAGGGGAGGGGGAGCATTTCTGTTTTGAACTGCGGTCCCGCACGCTGATTTCGGACCTCTCCTCCCCCCCCCCCCCCCCCCCNGCAACCTCTCGGAATTACAATACACCTCGCAAGGGAAAAAAAACACCATTCATGTCAACGCTCCAAAATGCAGCCGCCGCCGAGGAAGGTGAGTGCTTTCCAGCGGGGTCCCGTTATGTTTTAGCTGCCGTGCCCGTGACGGACAATGACAGGCTCGTAACAGCGCGTTATAACCTTTGCGTATTTACACACACACACACACAGAGGGGAGAAAAAAAAGGAAGCCACAAGCTTGTTATGGTATCGAGGGGGAAGAGAAAAAAAGGACCCTCGCTAGTCAACATTAGCAGGCGTGTTAGCTTGACGAGCTCTTCATGTGCCTCTGTGCAGCCGTCAGCCGTCAGACCACGTTAGCTGCGAGGGGCTAGGTGGGCTGTCAGGAAACAAAGCCGCCAGTCTGTGGCATTAATCACAGCGTTGTGGTGGTTTGTCCTTTTCAGCGTGTGCGCGTTAACATGTGTTGCTAAGTGGTGACTGGTTAAATCCTCCCCCCCCCCCACAACCCACACACATACATTCAGAAAGAGCACATTAAAAGCTGTCGCTCTTCGAGATGCATCTTGCCCCCCCCCCAGGAAGAAAGACCTTCAGCCCGTCCTGGAGGGTGTGTGTGTGTGTGTGTGTGTGTGGTCACATCTTCTGAAGAGGCTGATAAAAGCTGGAAGTCCAGCATGCAGAGGAGACACGATGTCTGAAACGCCGACTTATTGATTGTCTCTGTGGCTGTAAAGGGACCACATCCGTCCCTCTCTTGTGT
>NC_051431.1:15525740-15605691 GCF_001649575.2 Kryptolebias marmoratus | reverse complement strand
GGGGGGGTTGTTTGATTTAATGCACTAAACAGGGCGCTTTTAAATGCAAAACTAGAGTTTAAAGGGTTTTTCAAAACTGTCACACGTGCACCTCATTCAAGGAAAGTTTCTGACAGCTTCTGACAGCTTTAAGATAACAGGCTCTTTATGCATGTTGGAAAAGAATGAGTGAGATTTATTTCTTTTTTTTTTTTAGTATGTGTGTGTTAAAAAGCACAGGATGTAAACAAAAAAGTGCGCCATGCTGTTGAAGTCGCTTTCTGTGAGTAGCAACCAAACTCGAGGGAGCTGACGAAACGTTGACCACCATCCCAACGTCCCGCGACGCAGCGTCCCGAGGAGTTCAGATGTCCAGCTGCTCCGAGCCGAAGGGTTCGACCCCGCCGTCGAAAGAGCCACGTTCGGAAGCCTTTATTTTTTTTTTAGGTGTGTGGTGTCTCCACAAAGGACACATCAGAGGCAGCTTCCCCCTGCTGTGTGAACGGCTGCACAGTTGTCTTTTAATTATCACACGCCCCCCCCCTGCCACTTATGTGCTGGGTCCCTGCATGCCAGATCATGCCCTTAAGACACACACACTTAAGCAGATCCGTTTGTAGTTAAAGCTGCAAGTCCCTTCTCCCACCCCCTCTCTGATTTCATTCAAAGTGGGGTTTAAACTACATCCAAGGATGAGACCAACTTTGCAGAAGCTGTTAGCTGTTCGATACAAGTATTTCATCCGTTCAAAACAGGATATAGATTATAAGGAAGTACAGAAAGGACAGGTTTGTGAGCGTTTGCCGCTCCTTGAGATCAAGTCGTTTGAGATTAATTGATATTTCTGTGTGCATTTGACACAACGGAGCAGAACAGGTTGACTGTAGTTATGATTCGGTAGCAAGGCAGCAGAAAAACTAACATAACTCAGAGTTTCATATCTCCTCTGCGTTTGTCCTTGTTTGCCCCCCAGTTTTCTGCAGAGTGTTATCGACAAAGCTGTCTCCCTGGCAGGCGCTACCTTCTGATGAGCGCACCTTGACCTTAAAATGACGGATTTAGTCGCAAAGCCAAAACGCGGACAAGTGGAACGCTTCGATTTTCAGACGAACACAAACGGTGAATAGCTCGGAAGAGGCCGTCAGTCAGAAGTGCTGGTGCCACTCGGCTGTCACTCAAACCTCGGAACAAAACGCAGCCTCGTTCACGCTGTCTTTTTGTCCTTTTCCTTTATTTTTCCACCTTTTTTTTTTTCCTCTGAGCGATCGCCTCTCGTTTCCAGTCTCGACATCTTAGTCTCTCTCTCTATCTCTCTCCTCTCCTGTTCTTCTTCTCTCCTCCTGCCCAGCTGGTCTCCTTTAACGTCCTCATCGCCGTCCAACCTTTGTCCATCCCTTGTCCCCCCCCCCTCTCTGTAGTCGCCTGTGAGTGATGGAAGGTGGAATCAAGTGAAGTGCTTTTGCCCTGATAATGTAATGAACCACTCCCTCCTTATCTTCAGAGGCACAGCACATCAAAAAGAAGGGAACTCCGCCGCTCGTGTGTGTGTGTGTGTGTGTGTGTGTGTGTGCGCGCGTCGGGGTCTGTGTGTGCCCGCGTAGTGCTCGGCGCGCTGTGTTTTGTTTTGTCTAGAACAGTCATGAATGCGCTGTCTGTTTTCCTGGTGAATAGATGATGGAAAGTCACCCGACAATGCACAGTGACCCTTGGTGTGTGTGTGTATGTACGAGCTCGTGTGTGTGCTCATTAAAGGTCAGTTCTGTCAGTGTGTCTGTTTTAGCGCATTACAGTGCGAATGAATCCGGTTTGATCACTTAGGCTGCGTTCACACCTGACAGTCCGGTGGACTCGGTTCAATTGGGGACCAAAATTGAAACGTTTGTTCCATTTTTCAGCTGCTGTGGTTCTCATTCCCATTGCACCGAGTCAATCGAGTCCAAACCCTTTGAGCGACCTGTCCCCCCCCACCTGTGGCAGCACCGCACCAAGAACTACTGAAGAAAACCTCTGAAGAAGACACTGAGCGCGACTTCCTTCTGATGGAGAAGTAAACAAAAATGAAGCGGCATCAAATTTCAGAGGTTTTAGGATTTCTTTTGGTTGTATTTACCCAGAAGGCCCTGCGCTGTAGTCCACTTCCTGCTTTTTGAGCGGTCTCCAGTCCGCTTGTATTCACATATGCATTCGAACCGCGCCAGAGTTCACTTCAACCGTAACCGAGAGTTCACTTTTTTGGTCCACATCAGAGTTCGATGGTGCGTTCACACCTCCCCAAACTAACCGGACTTTCTAGGCAAACGAGCAAGAGTTGGATTAAAGCGGACTAAACATGGCTAGTGTGAATGCATCCTAAAACTACTGCGTGTGCGATAAAACAATTGCATAGTCCCAATTGCATTTCCGAGTGTTACCCTTACCCCTTGGCTTTTAATTTGAGGTTGCAGAGAGTAGCTATTAAACTGTGACAGGGGATACCACTTTAAGAGGCTGATACACCATCATTGCCTTTGTTTTGTTTTTTTGATGCTCGTCTCCAGATATTGACTTAGATTTAAAAGCGATTGCTTACGGCCTACTGTCACTGTCATTTCTAAAAGACAAAAGCCGGAGTCCTAAATTAAAAAAAATGATATTGTGGATGTTAAGGCTGTTTATGTTGTTGTTATGCTCAAGTTTAATTGGGTTGTTATTAGCAGATTTTGTTGATTTCTTTTAAAACTAGTAATAGATTTTCATTTTGTGGCCAAAACGTTTGGGAACCGCGGGACTAGTTGGCGACTCTCAATATTCAGTTGTTTGCGACCGGCGAGCTGTGTGCTCCGCTTGCAAATCTATTCTGTTTCGTTTTTTAACGTCCACCCACATCGTACCCGGTTCATGATTTAATCTACTGGAGTACACTTTTGAAACGCTGATAGGCAGATTTAGACCCGTTTTTAAATAATTATGATTTATCACTAGCAGATATTTAGTGCTGGACATTTGGGGGTGTAGCCTCGGATGTTTCCTATCATCAGGCTCCCGTGCCGATGTCAAAACACAGCTCTGGACCTCTGGAATTACAGAAATTGAACCGAGGCTGGTTGGAGACGACTCGGCGACTATTTTCAGAGAAAACTGGTCGCACAAGTGTTTTGAGCAGGTTGAAAATTGAAGCAACAAGACTCACGCGAGGAAACTGAGAACCCCCTCGCAAACGCTTTAAGACATTTCAGAGACTCCCGTGCAAACGCCATTAGCCAACTAGTCGCGGCCCATTCAGATACCGGCTTAAAGCGAATGAGAGCCGTAACCTTTCTCACCGCAGGATCAGTCTGTTTCTAATCACTGCTGTGTAGTTCAGTGTCCTTAGTCACCTCTAACAGGGGAAAAAAAACACTATAAGCATTTGCAGAAATATGTCACAAGCCCCTGACTTGACTGTTAAACAGACAGATCAGTGGTGGGAAAGCTGCACATCTCCAGCTCACCTCTTAGATTAATCCCAGGTAACTGGAAGCTAAAATATCCGTCTCCGCACGTTTCTAGTCTCTCAGATGCGCGGCTCTACCCCCCCCCCTTTTGTGTCTTGTGTTTATTTGTGCGACTTGTGGTAATTTCATGCAACGCTTAATCCAACCAGGGGTGGGTGATTAAAAAAAAAAAAAGAAGGATTATGAACTGTGGATGGATACGGATCATTAAGTATTAATGTGCCTGTTTGACTTTCATACCGCATTAATTCATCATACCGCAAACTCTTTTACAGCCAGGAAAAAAGGAAACTTCAGCTCGACTAAACAGTTTCACATTTGGATGTTTGCTAGTAAATCAAAACGTGGGAACGCGCTGTTTGTTTTCCAGAAGATGCTGTCTGTAAAGAAACAAAGGTGAAGGGGGGGGTAGATAAGATGCCTGCAGGGCAGAGAGATGATTTGTTGATGCTGTCATTAAATTTTTTTTTTTGTTTCTTTTCTCCAGGTCAAAGTGACACAGGAGCTAAAAAACACTCACACGGAGCAGATGACAAGGCTGCACTTTAAACATCAGACTGAGTGCGACCTGCTGGAAGACATGAGGTACGGAGACGTCTGCGTGCCGCGTGATTCGCCGAGACGCGAGCCATTTGTTTTTCTTCTCTTTCGCTGTGCCGAAGGATGAAAGGAGCGCCCTCTCTCCAAGTTTTGGCAGACGTTTTGAAGCCCAGTCATTTGCGCTGGATGTGATTTGCGCGTCGCACATGTTGAGGAACGGCAGTAATCGGCAAAATAAAATAAAATAAAAAAAAAAAAAACAACAAACCAGAAAGAAGGCATTTGAGGAGCGAGGGAGAGGCGACGTGAGAAAGGAAAAGAGGAATGTCATATTCCAGTTTTTGGTGAACTAAAACGATGGTGGAATTTCTTGCTGCCCTTTCCCAGCTCTCTTAGCTGATTTTTTTTCTTTCTTTTTTTTAGTTTCAGAATTTCCACTCAGTCATTCTTTTCATTATTTCTTTTACCATTTTTGTCTCCTAGTTTTTCCCACCAGTATTATTTTGTCTGTCTCCATATCTCTTTCTCCTTTTCGGCTTAGCTCCGTTTGCTCGCGTCGTCTCTGCGTTGGCAGTTTTCCCCTTTTCGGATTTTTTGGCAGCGAGAACCTCCTCGGTTCCCCCTCTCACTTTCATTTACTCTGTTGACTAAGCATTGATTATTTATGACAGCGACAACTCTCTAATACCCTCCGCCTTCCTGCTTTCGTTCCTGTCTTTCTCACTTTGTCTCTGCTTCCATTCTCACACAGATTTTCCCATCTCTCGTCTCCACTTCGTTGCTGTCTTCGGGAGGAGGGGTGGGGGGGCAGCTCCAGCTGTTTGCGAACAGATTGGCGTGTTGCCGCGGGCTTTTTTGGAGAGTGAACAAGGCTCAGGTCTCACTTGTGGGCGAGAGTGAGATCCAGTTGTGCGTTAGTTTGTCTCAGCCGGAGCGAGGTGCCACCGGCTGAAGATCGCCAAATCGTCTTTCGTCGTCCTCGTTATTGAAAGGCACCGCCTGCAGTGTTTTCTCCGTATGTTACTCGAGCCTTTAATGTCCTGCAATTATTTGCGATGACACATTCCCGTAGTGGTAAAATCAGGAGCAGCAGGGTCGCGTAGGGCCCGAGCTCCGGCCCCCACAGTGACCCGCATCTGTTTAGTTGTTTCTCTTCGAGCGAGACGCTGAAGCTGTGGAAGTTTCTCGATTGATAGGATCGTTCTGAGACCATGATAGACACGCTAGATGCTAACAGAGTAACGTGAGGCAGTCATTGTAAAGCACCTTTAGTGGAATAATAGCATGATTTGAATTTATTGCATTGGACATGAAAACCTTTTAAAGGCTGTCACTTTTAGGGTTGCAAAAATTCTGGGAATTTTCAAGGTCGGGAACATCAAATTGCACATTTAAAACCGACTGCGGTGAACCAAAGTGCTGCACACAAAAACAACAAATTGCAACAAGAATTACAACAATTAAAACCACGATAGGACAAAATAAAAACCATAAAAGCAGCTCATACCTCAGCCCTCATGCTGTAGTAAAATTCAGTGAGTACAAATATGTTTTAAGAAGAGACTTAAAAACAGCCTGCCTGAAATGGAAACGCTTCATGGGTGTTAATGGGAATTTATGGGAGTAAATGGGGAATAAACCTGGAATGTAAAATATTGAATGTTGGTTTTAAATCTAGTTGGGGGAAAAATATATTTTAGCATAATCTTGACTAAAACAACCAGATTTTGATTCCATGGTACAGCAGTGTCTCCTGGACTGAAGGGACAGGTGGAAATGGCAACATGTAAAATAGTTTTTGTTTAGAGTTGTGTATATTTGACCTGTTCTGTACATAAATCTAAACATTTCAGTGATTTTTTTTTTTTTTTTGTGATATGCAAGTTCCAGATTTTTGTTTTGTTTTTATGCTATTACAACAAAAGTCATGGAAACATGAATGGAGTTCATGAATTTAGAAAAGGATTACAACAAAAAAAGGGGAATTGTAAACATGTTCAGATACGTTGTGCTACTTTCATAAACTTTGGGTCAATCTCATCATCTGCCAAAAACAAAATGTTTATATTTTTGTTTGGATTTGATAGTTTATTATTTCCCATAATTGGCAAGTTCACAATTTGGAACATTTCCAACGTTTTCTTCCAGAAAATTACCAGAAATGTTCCTCTCCTTTGCAGCTTTAGTCACTTGGTTGGACCTTTGCAAAAACATAAACACCAAGATGGATCATCAAGGCTCAAAACGTCTTTGAAATACTTAAACTCTACAGTACACACATTTCAGATGCAAAATAGTTTTTCTGACCGACAGAGGCACCTTCTTCTGCATGAATCATCCGGCAGATTTAACTCCTAACCCCCCCGCTAAAACCTGCTCTGAGGGGTTTCTAAGGTGGATCAATCCCCCTAATAGCTTGAATCAAAGTATTCAGCCATAAATGTGTGCGCAGAAGTTCCTGCCGCTCAGTTTTCTTCTGTTTGCAAATTATACAGGGTTTGAATTGAAAGTAGGAGAAAAAAAAAAAGAACGAAAAAGGAACGGAAGAAGGATGGTGCATTTAATCCTGCAGTTGTGCGTCTTTGCCGAACTAGTTATAGGAGGGAGGATAAGACAAATATAGAAAGGAGAACTCGATGACAAGCTGGTGGATTCACAAAGTCAACTTGGTGTCTTCAATCCAGCTAAATCCCGCACACCTGCCTCAAAAACCACACATGCATCGATTAGAAAGGGCTCACGTAGCCTCATATAAACTTAGATTTGTCTCATTCCTCCCTGGTTACACGGACCCAGCTTTCATAAAGCCATTTCTTCTCCCTCTTACTGGACAGGAATGTGCCTTTAGAGATCAGCGAATTAAACCTGAGCTGCTCTCAGGGCATCATTACGGCTTCGCTGGCTTCTCACCTTTACCCGCACCTCGGCTCTCGTTTTAACTCCCACGTCAGGGTTTTATGTGACTCATAACACAAGAGAAATGACATCTGAGGTTTACCTAGATTTACTGACCACATCTGTGGATTTATCCGCGCATGTTAATAAAAGGTTCTTCCTGCTCAGCAGTTTGAACCCAACAGGCTCAGAGTTCCTTGTAATCCTTGTCACTGCAGCTTCCACAACTTAACAAGATGGAGAACAGAAAATCAGATACCCATATTAATGCCCGATAACGCAATTAGGAAGTATTTGACAAAGATTACATCACAGAACACCTCAGCTGTTATTCTAAATGACCACACAGCCTCAGGTATGTTTTAATACTCTCTCTAGGCTGAATAGATTCAAACTTGATGTATTTCCTGTTGTCCAATATTTCTTTTTCTTGAAGTGAAGTGATTCGTCTCCACTGTTCCACTGTTATTTAGGAAGAAATATTCATTTACAGCAGACCTAGTCTGCTTCCTGATCCACATTTATATCGTTATTAATTCAAACTCTGTTGATTCTGTCTTTGAGACAGAGACACTTAGCGGCTCTGAACTGACATTTGTCGAGTCGGACAGGGGCAATCAGCAGTCCGAACCCCGACTGGTAGCGGGTCGGAACAGCGGCAATATAGACACGTCCTATACTGCAGCCGACAACAAAACCTTTTCCTTTTTTCCTTTTCCAGCAGACATTGTTCATCGGTAAAACCAGCAGAACAAACGTGACGGTCTTCCTGTAATGAAGTGGGTGGAGCTCCACTTGGGTTGCTAGGTGAGGGGCTGGGCTCGGCTTGGGGTTGCTAAGTAAGAACTTTTTGAAACGGGTTGTTTTGCAGACACCAGAAAACATTTACATTTTGCGAACAAACAGCTGGGTGATCTTTTTTTCGCGCTTGGACTGTTTGGAAGTACAAAAACATGCAAAAAGTAAGTTTTGCATAAAAGGTTAAATCAGTGCTATAGAGACAAATGATGTTAATTGCAGTTTCTTAGGCAAAACTAGTAAAATAATGCTGTCCATCACCTTACAATCATGAGTGTAATCCAGTGTTTATTTTTGCGTTCAGAGTGTTCAAAACTCTCCTGGCCTCTCCCATTTCCTGCTCAGACCTTCCTACAGTCATGTAATATAACGAGTGAGTGAATGCATGAACATTTTGAGCTTTAAGCAGGTTTGCAGTTAAACAGCGGTTGTTGTTCTTGGTCAGATTTTTAGGCGTCATTCTTCAAGTGATGCACGGCTCTGCAGAGACACGCGGAGTCCTTGACATGTCGCGTTCAGCAGCTGCGACTGCTCAGAGCAACAGCTTGCTGTGATGTTTTGACTGCTCTCCCGCGGTTCCATGGAGAGGGAAACAAATTCTTTCATTACGACTCGGGCCAAGTCCTCGCGTCCCCCTTTTTGTGAAAACCTAAGAAAAGCCTCTTTCCAATGACAAATAGTTTCAGTAACTGAGAACGTGTAGATATTCAAACAGCCTAAATGAGTAACTGTCAGCGATATGCCTGCAGTATTTACTAACTTAAGAAGATGGTATGACGGAAATTTAAAAATGGGTTTCCTAAATGAGATTTAGCCCTAGTTCTATCATTACAAACACTTTAGTTTGTAAAAATATATATATTTTTTAACAGAATTTACAAGGTTGTAACTTGTTTCCTGTAAAACTCACCGTTTTAGCGATGTTGTTGTCGTGCTACCTTACGTTTCATTTTTTAATCAATATAATTGAGATAATTAGTAAATTCGGTTCATTTGGAGCTCTGAGCCCAACACTAATGCGGCCTAATTTATCTGGTTTACAGTAAATGTCAGCTTTGCGAGGATAATAAAAGAGCCCTCATTATGTTTGAACTGTGAGAGCTTTTTCCTGCTGCCTGGCGTGTTTGGCGCCGTTCCACCGAATACAATTTCACACCTGCTTTCAATCAGCGAGGTCAAGGACCCCCGAACAGCTTTGCGTTCGATACGACGTGCTTTAAGCGCAACACCTCGACCTCAGACGGCTCCTTTTAGCAGCCGGTCCTGATGTGACGGCCCAGCGAGCGTCAGGTAACCTTCACAGAAAACGTTACGGGCTCAGGTGGCCGCGGGAAGTAAAACCAGAACAGGACAAAGCCGCGTTTCAGTGGCGCTGCAGATAATTCGCAGTGACGGCGTGTTCCACAGGCTGCCGTCAGCTGCTCACCTCCCACTTTCTCCTCCTCTCTGTCAGTCGGTTCCTCCAAGACGTGGCGGGGAGGCTGCAGGTGTCAATAATCTCATTTGCCAAACTGCGGAGCAGCCTATGCTCACACAGTTTGGCAAATGAATAGAGAAGCGCTGTGGGGAGGCGAAGGAGGATAACTGAATGTAACTGAATGGACTGTAGCTGTAAAAATCGAATGTCTTGCACGGCGTAGCTGGACGGCGAAGACATCAAAACAAGAACAAACAGAAGAGGAGCCCGTGACGTCCCATATCATCTCCAGTGATATCAGTGGAGCTGATGTGTGAGACATAATCCTGAGAAACATAATCACACTGTGATGCTAAAAGTGACAAATCTGTAAAATCAAAATGTTTTTAGGGGTTTATTTTTAGGGGAATTGGAGCCATAGTAAAGCAGTTTAACTGCTTGGAGACTGAACTCATCCATTTATTTGAACCATTCAGCCCTCTGAATTAGGACAAATTCTTCAAACAAACATTAAAAGAATTGGTATATTTTGAATTTAAAAAGCCAGAACAATTTGTCTTTGGCATATGAGTCAAGTGCTTGACGTGTCTCTAACATCATTTATTGACGTCTGCCTGCGAACACACCAGCACAGTAACATCAGCCAGCTCAGTGATGAGGCTGCTTTCAGTGCAGACATAACAACATTGATTTTTTTTTTCTTTTTTTATATAAGAAAGAATCAGCGATCGATCTTGTAAATGAGCATCCATCACCGATTAGCCCGAGACAAATATTCAGCCCCTACTGCTGCTCTTAATCTTATGAAAGTCAAAACACTCAACAAATTTTCAAAAAGGTTTTGGATCAGGTTCAGTCATTTGACGAATTCAAGATTGCAACCTAAATTTTAAGCCTCATCCAACCATAACCATGGTGACAAAGAGCCTGCAATAACTCGTCTCATTTTAATAAAGACTTTAGGTGTTTAGTGCTGGAATAACACAAACGCTAAACGACATTCTGTATATCTCAGCTTACTTCCTGTCATACGAAGGCTTGTGAATTATTTGTTATTAGTCTGAAGTGAAAGAAATGATGTGAAATTGTTTCAAACCGACCTGCACTTTTCCAAGCTGAACTTGCTTTTCTGATTTAATTGGAAGCATCTTTTCCACCCGGTGCCGTACTTGTTAGTTTCAAAGCACCCTGAAATCAAGCGAAAAACATTTCTGACCAAGAGCCCGTCCGCTCTTGGATGAGAAGAAGCGAGCGGAGTGCTCGCTTTGTTGCGTCTTGTGGTGATCTCGCCGTGCGAAAACACGACCACCCCTCCCCTGCCTCTGTAACACTCTGTGACTCATGTCGCCGATCTCAGTCAGACTCCTGCTAACCACCGACTTCAGCTGGTTCCCCGCGTTTGATTGTTTCCTCTTCCCTCTTTTGAACCTGTTGCCCCCACTGACCTGAACACACTTAGAAACACATACAAGTAGCGCGTGCAGTCTCAAGCTCTTAAGAGTTTCCTGTCAGACACAAACTCATTTTCAAGTCTTTTTTTTTTAATAAGATAAAGGCTGTAGAAGATGCTGGACGGTATGATCAGGTCTTAAGGAGTCGAGATGAACCAAGAAGCAGAATTAGTGTAAGATATTTTTAGCCAATAATTGGCTGTTTACTTGTGCCGTCTCTGCTGTGAGATAATTACGGTAGCATGAAAAGCCCAGACATGTCCAAAGATCCCAGTGCGGTTGCATGTTGCTAGTATGTGTACTGTTTGTGTACTGCTGTTGACCTCGCTTCTGTGTTTTCGAGGTGTCGTAGTAGTAGCAGTAATAGTAGATAAATACGCTGCAATGTCAAGTAAATGGCTCAAGGATGAAAGCCTTTTTATCAAGCTGTGCCTGAAAGAAGAAATGAAAGCACTCAGCGTTTGTGTTTGCATTTGCAGCAGGTAGGCATGAGCTGGCACGAGCTGGCACGAGCTTGCATACCACAGTTTCACAGGATTATGGCATTAAAACCAAAAAATCAAAAATGCATCACATCATTTATTTGCTTTTATTTAAAAAAAATCAATTACTGTTCCTTTCGCTGCCTAAATAATATCACTTTTGCTTAAAAATGGTTGATATAGGTGTCATAGTATATTATTGCTGTTATGGCAAACAGATAAAAACAACAGGAAGACCCAGCTTGTTGATTTTTTATTTTTTATCTATGATTATTTATGACAAAAGAAACGTCAAGCAGAACATCCCAGGGGTGAGACGGATCCAAGCGGCAGAATCTGTCTGCCCAAAACTGCAAAACATCTTTTTTTAAACAAGCTTATCAGCAAAGAAGAAGAAGAAGAAGGCCACCAATTTCAGCATATTTGACCCAGTACACATTATCTCTGAGAGCCTGACGAGCTTGCATGCTACTTTTGTAGCTTGTTGCAAACGTTTGATTCAAGCCGGCGTTACCTTGACAAGAGAGACAGTTGCTGCGTCTCTGGTAGACGAGCCGTGGCTGCGACTGTGCTGTCCTCCCCCAGATGAAACCTACAAACCAACTAACGACTTTGTATTTAATGAGCATAAACATTTAGGGGGAAATCTGCCCCTGACCGCCGTAAGCAACCGAAGACTAAAAGGTCTGGGGTTCCAATAAACAGGACACTTTAATTATTTACTTGCACACTTCTTTTATCACTTAGACAAGTATCCATTGTTATCTGGAGAACATTAAAGAGGGAGCGAAACAGTAAATCTGTTTCGGCGCCAATCCGAACAGTCAATTCTATGCGGTGGTTCCTGGTGTTTCTGTACGACGTCTCCTGAGACCTGAGCTTGTTTTGATGGCGCGGTTCAACTCAGAATAACCAGACACTTCTGACGTAGGTGTTTGTTTGCTGTTCCCTGAGTAAATGTGCCAGTAATAAAAGCGAGGATGGCAACCGACCGCGCGTCGCAAAACAGCTCCCAAGATGGGACAAACAGATCCTCAGTACGTTCCGCGCAAGCACATTATCTGTTTCGCGTTCATTTCGATTCAGTTTTAATGTTCTGCGGCTTGTTGCTAGATGGTAATCAGCGATTTAATTAGCGTGTACCCACAGACTGTAAATAAAGCCACAGTGAAACTGGCCTGTGAGCTGCTATTTTAAGCCTCTGGCTCCTGCGTTTAGACCAGGAGGAGGAAGGTGCAGCTGCCTGGTAAACAGGAGTGCCAGGATAGATGATAATAATGATGAAAACGGCCCGGCCAAGCAAAGTGTTTTTGAGGGCTAACATCTATTTAATTATGGTATAATTTTCAGGAGGTTCACCAACTCTGTGATTAGCACTCAACAGCTAAAGATGCTGTTATGACTTGTGCTAAAAATGTCTGAGTGTTTTCATGAGAATTATTCTGTTTTTTAAAGGCTTATAATGGCTGTCAGTGTGTTACTATTTTAAGGTGCTTCTGTTTCATGATGGACAGCTGATGACAAGATTCCTTTTTTCCTAGGCAAATTATGAGTATACCTTTTAATAAAAAATGAGCTGAATTTAATGCAAGTTTATACATAATGAAATGAAGTGCTTTTGACTGATATCCCCTAAACCAGAGGTCCCCAACCGCCGGGCTGCGGACCAGTACCGGTCCATGGGTCATTTGGTACTGGCCCGCACAGAAAGAATAATGAACTTACAGTATTTCTGTTTTTTTTGTTTTTTTTTCGGAGTGAATGACATTTATTTTGAAAAACTGACCGGATTCTCTCCACTACATCCGTCTATGGCTCACTCTTGATGCGTGTCAGAACGCTTATCTAGGTCACGTGAGCCGTTACCGCTAAAAACAAACCCACAAGCAGCAAAATGAGTTAAAAAACAAACGTCTCTGGAAGCCCTAGATGGGACCATCTGGTTACTGAGAAACAGGCACAGGGCTCCCACTGATTCAGCGTGATGGTGAGTTGTGTTCTTTGTGCTCTTTATATTTGTGGTGTCTCTTATTTTGAAGGGCCCGTTTAAACACAGAGAACATCAGGGGGAGGAGAGGCTGTTGTTCATGTTGATAACGCAACACCAGGACACGTTGGATCTTCAGGGGGAGGAGAGGCTGTTATTCATGTATTCATGTTGATAACGCGACACCAGGACGCAGCTAACAAAGCACGTTGGGTTTATATTTATTATGTTTTTAAAAATACCCCCGTTTTCATGCCGGTCATATCATTTTATTTTGTTGTATTTATCCGTCACACCGGTCCGTGAAAACACTGTCTGATAATGAACCGGTCCGTGGAGCTGAGAAGGTTGGGGACCGCTGATATAAATCAAGTTATTGAGTTTTAATGATTGCACCTTTTAATCTAATAACAAAAACCCAAAATGCTCAAAAAAGTGCTGTTATTATTATTTTTTTTAAATTTTGAACTGATTTTAAATGAGGTAAATGGGATTTTAGCTTTTATAAAAACATTCACTCAAGTACTGTAATAAATTATGGGTACATGTCCAGTTTGTGCTCTCGCCTTGTACAACTGGCGAACCAGCACAGTCAAAGGTGCGAACGTACAGTTTATTTTTTATTTTTCTTCTCTTGAGTGAAGACTGTTCCATGTAGCCTATTTTATAAGTTTCTAACATGTTTTATAAACTATATCTGTGGAGTTCATTGCAGAACAGTGTGTAGCTTTAAAACTTGAAAGGTTTTTCTAGTTTTGAGTTGCTTTTTCTGACTTGATCTTTGTTTTATGATATAAAATTCTTAAAATGTTGAGATTTTGTCTGTATTTGTGATCATGTTGGTTAAAGCTCCTATCTAATAACAGAAGGTCTTTTGTTTGCAAGCAGCGTTAGACTGTGATTATGTGTTTGTGTTATTTAAATTCTCAGAGGTTAGATTTCGATGGTCCTGTATGTGTTTACTGTTGATCAGACCTGGTCTCAGTGAAGCTGTCGTGTTTATTCTGGTCCTGCTCCATGGTAAAGGCTCGCTTTGTGCTGCAGATGTTACAGATGTGTTTTTAAAAGTCACGACCTTCAGATTAAGAGACTGACGGGCCGCCCACTGCGCCAACGAGGCCACCCAGTGATGTGTTTGTGCGTCTGTTGGAGAGGACACGCACCACTGTGTGTTCCTGTATGTGTTATTTTGGGGTGTGTGTCATATTTCAGATGATAAACATAGCGGTGGGGTTAAACATTAAACGCTTCCTGCAAGAGATTAGGAAAGGAAGTCACAGAATATCTCTGTTTTAAATCTTCTTTTAGGTCAGGATGTGAAAATTTGATCATTTGAAATTTTTAGTGTTTTCTTCAAGTGATTCCAGAAATTCTGAGGCTTGCTCTTCTTTGGAAAACAGACTAAAAACCCCCAGCTATGTAATGAAACTAAATAATGTCAAGGAAAACGGTTCACATGACGTGCTACCCTATTTGAGAGAATAAGTAATAATGTTTTTCATGTTATCTTCTGTGTAAGTCACTTTGATTTTTTTACGAGTTCGGTGGAAACTTTCACTCACTCGCTCGATGGTTCCTTGTTAACGGCGGTGGCGGCGGCTACCACCGGCTGGTTTACTTCTTCTTCCTCTGGGTGGAAACATGTACACATCTTGCATAAAATGTCAAAGTCTTTTTTTTCCCCTCCATCTAACTGTACAGAAGCTGAGACACTTCCAAACACTGGCTTGGGGGCTGATTAAAACAGAGGCAGCAGCATCTAGCAGTGGCACTTCTTCTCACAGACACTGCCACAGCTTTGGTGATAGTTTTGTCCAGCACAGTAACATCAGCCAGCTCAGTGATGAGGCTGCTTTTTTGGCATGTGGGCGATACTGTCCCCTGGATGTACACAGATTACACTGTTCTCCCAGTTTTAAAAAGCACAAACCCATTCTTTTTACCTGATCTCTACCGCAGCCAGAAGAAAACCCTCGTAGTTTATTTGGCCAGGCTGTAGATCAGAAATCTAAGTACGCAGTCACTTAGTTTAAAAGGTGTAAAAGAGATATCGAGTTGCTTGGACAGCAGTGCTTTGTGCTACAAATGTAGGAGTGTGCTTAGGGATGTAACCATAAAGTAAAAAGGTGTCTGCTTTGTCTTTCTAAAAATATATCTGTGTATCCTTCAGGCTTCAGGAGAGGTGGAAGACCAAAAAGTTTACTTCTGTTCTGAAACATACTGCACACACTGCAATAATTTCAGAGATTCCACCAATAATAATTAATTTACATGTGGAACAAATGTTATGAGCTTTGTAAGTTTGAGTGAATAAACTAAATTTCTTATTTCTTCTTGAAATGAATATTTAATCCAAGGGACACATATTATTAGTCCATGGCATTCAGCAGCCTGATTCTTCCAAAAAACCTTAACCATTTTAGCGCTCGGTCGTCGTCATTGTACAAGTGGTTTTGTTCATTCAAGTACATGGCTGTCCCAACAATCTGTCTGTGAAATCGTGTTCGCTTTGTTTTGATTTTCATTCTGCACATTCCTGAGCTTTGATAAGAGCTTCCACCATCTTTGATACCAGGATGTTTTGCGACGCAGGGAAGGCAAGAGGACGGTTAAAGGGGGGTGATGTTCTTTTTCTGGGTCTGAGATGGTACAGTTAATTTTAGAAAGTCCTGGGAGAATTTTAAAAACAAATGTTTTGAGCCTTCAGGAGCCTACGGTGACGTCTTCCTTGCACAACAATGTTCCACCTACATGGCTGTGATTATTGCAGTATTCTGTTTTTTAATGACTATAAAAAGCACCAAATATACAGCATTCTTTCTGAGCTTTGCTTTATGTATGCTAATGTATATGTGTATGCGAAGATAGCACTTAAACGAGCCTGTTATTGTTTTTGCAGGAGCTACAGTCTGAAGAAGGGACAGCTGGAGCGGGACTATGCTCAGGTAAGACTGACCGGACAGGGACACAAATCCTCTAATACAAACACTTTGGATGCTATCATTGTCTTACAATATTGCTGATCTATATCAATACTTCATGGTAGCTTTACTGACATTACCTTCTATAGTTCAAATGGAAAAGAAAAGCACAACCAGGTGTTTGATTTTCATTTATATTTTTCTGTTAGGTGCTATTTATCGCCTGTCGCTGAAAGGCAAAAGGTGGGCAATAAGGCTTTTGCTCGTGTGTGTGTGTGTGTCAGCGGTAGAAACCTAGAGAGCAGGATGACTGACACATACTGTTAATGCACTTTGGAATTTCTTTGCATAGTCTCAGAAACATTTTGTCCGGTTTCGTCCCCTCGAATCGACAGAGACGTTCACAAAATACCCGATTATGCTCTTCTTCTGCCTTGCGTAGTTTCACCCCTCTCTTTACAAATACAGATCTTTTCCACACACACACAAATTCCTCTCTCGACATGCATAAACTCGAATTTCCCAGGTGGATTTATTTCACAAGGTGGCAAAGCTTGATTTACAGCTAGAGACTCTGATATACAAGCGTGAAATCTTTACGACTACAAATTGAGCCAATATATCCATCTTATTGATGCAGAGATATTGGAGAGTTGTGCTTGTTTTATTTTAACGCGGGCTGTGTATATTATCAGTGACATGGAACGACAGCTTCAGTAGTGTGGAAACGGCTTCAGTAATGCATATCTGTATTGACACGCTGCTTCAACATCGGCTAATTGGTTTACGTTAAAGGAGCCTGATCCTGGGCAGTCACAAATGCTTCAATCAGGATCAAAGTCGGATATTTGAAACCAAATTAAGATATCTCTACACCACTTTATTTAGGCCCTGTTTACATATAGACAATCTTTTTGACACTTTAAGAACTCTTTGTGTGAACCGTTATATTTGTTGCTGCTGTTACACCTGAATATCCCCCTGTGGGATTATAAAGGCTGTTTCTATTCTATTCTATTCTATTCTATTCTATTCTATTCTATTCTATTCTATTCTATCTTTGCAAGTATTCATGTTTTTTATATTTATTGAGGTGAATCAACTAGAATAACACATTCACATTGATATGCTGCGCTCATTGAATCTGCTGTAGCTTCCATGCGAAGCAGGGTTGCCAGACACGAAGTGACGTACTGTCACTTTAAAATTATTGTATTTCAACCCAAACCATCATACGTGCTGAGTGAGGTGTGCTTTCTCGGAGGGGAGAGGTTGTGCGATTAGTTGTGTGTTGGGATTTATGAACACATGCACTGAAAAGGAGGGGGGCGTGACCTTAAAACGATCTTGTAAAAACGGTAATTATCGTATGTCTGGCAACACTGATGCCAGGCTTTCAACGAGGCGCGCAGGCAGTCCGGAGCATCTAAACGGTTACATCCAAGATGGTGATTTCACGGACAAACAACGAGGTTGGGTTCCTGCCGCATGTTGAAAAGGATGAGCAGCACAAACAGCGCTCTGCTGTTCACCACATTATTACTGTTGTTGATCTACTCGTGCATGTGCGGAACAGCTACTGACTGCAGCTGTTCATGGTGTGCATGTGCGATGTCACACGTTGCGGCTTCACTTGAAATGCAAATGGGAGGGTTTGAAAATCTCTGCTCTGAGACCTGAGTTCAGAAAGCTTCGGTTTCAGGAAAAAAAACAAGTGCTGTTGTCGTGTAAATGAACGGCAGAAAATCTACTGCTTCTCTCAAAAACAGCATCGTGTAAACAGCCCCTTATTCAAACATCATAGATACAACAAAAGATGAAGTTAGTGGAAGCAATAAAACATTAAACTCTGAGTCAGTAGGTGAGCTGGCATGAATTGGCCTTGATGTAAAAGCATGGTTTATGCCATGTCTGTTGTTTCGAACTGCCTCAATCCTGAATTGTTTTTTTTTAAAGGTGTGAACACCAGAACTCTAATGTTTGTTGTATTTAATGCTGCTTAGCTGAAGCTCTTGTCAGATTCTGTGACATACTTCTAAAAAGTCCTCAATCCTAATAAGATAATCTGATGTGTGTTTGTTATTGTAGAGGTATTCACTTTGGGCAGTTTTCCACTCAAATAACCTCTGTTGTAGCCCAAATATTGATATTGAAAAGAAAAGTATAAAGGCTGGGAAAGGAGTCAGAGGAAGTCATGATATGGTTGTGTATGTGTGTGTGTAAATGTGTGTGCGTGCTCATGTTTGTCTTCATTTGCATGCGGCTTGAAGGATGAGGTTTCCTGTGGTCAACCGGACAGGTTTCAGACGCTCATTATCCCCCCCTCCCCTGTCCTCCGTCCCTCACCGCTCTCCCTCAGCACTGTCTGTTCACCTTAGAAATAGAAGTTGCCTAGCAACAAGCCCTCTAATCAGTAGGACAATGGAAACCCTCCTAATTGTAGGTGTGTGTTTGTGTGGGAATGTCTGAGCACAATGGATTTAAAAAAGAATAAAGAACAGACACGATGAATAGGGAAAAGGTTTGGTTTATTCTGAAAAAGAAAACAGTTTTTTGTCCCCCCTCTTTTTTTTTGTGAACAATAGGACCTCACTCCAAGAATTTCTATTTCTGAAAGACGCTCAAGTGGCTAACAACTGGTGGTGGAGAAAATCCAGCCTATCGGTTCTTCCAAATAAGAATAGGAGGAGAGAAAATTTAAAGAGGCAGGAAAGACACGTTGAACACTGAACGAATCCGATCCGGGAGGACAACAGATGTGAAGACACCGTCGTATAACCTATGTCCTCTCAAAGCAGACGTCCCCCTGCAAGAGAGTCAGCCACAATTACCAGCATCCGATCAGAAAGTCCATGTTTTCACTGTGTGTGTGTGTGTGTGTGTGTGTGTGTGTGTGTGTTGGCTCTTTGTCTCTTGTTCCCTTCCCACAATCAACATTACCGGAATAGTTTGAGTCTGAGGTCACACATCACTGTTCTGCCCAAAAAGGCCTGCCTGCTGTGGCTGCAGCACTTTGTTCTGTTCGTCTGCGCAGAGCCGTGTGTGTCACGTTCACCACCACTGACAGGTCCACATGCATCTCTGTGAAAACTGAGAAAAGCTTTATTTTATTATTTTTAGTTCTTTTTATTTGGCATTCTTTATTGTTTCTTTTCTTTTTTTTTTTTTTTTTCACCCTTCATCTCATGCTTTCGCTGTGTTCTCGTTTTCTAGTCAATGAGCTGTGTGAAATTTCTAGTTTTATTGTTGATTTTAGATGGTTTTTTTTTAAAATAGTGACAGTTATAGATACTTCAATATAATTTCTATTTAAAAAGACTAGATTTGCAACTTCTTCTTTGGCCAGAAAACCTTCACACGAAGCAATGGTATCATCGTTTTAACATGGGACATTAGTTTTTTGTGTTGTCCTTGGTTTAAATCAGTCATTTCAAATCAAAATCCCTTTCCTGTCTAAATTTCTATAAGCTCTTCTTCATACAGTTATGTAATAAAGGTTAATGCACACATCCCAAATCAATATAACTATAGATTATAGTTAGTCCACTGAATGAGGCCAAATAGATGCTCTTGTATATTTTTGTATAAGCTCTGCAATAATTTCATTTTACTAGTTATTTGTTGCAAACACTGCCTTAAATACATCAACAGCCAGTGCCTCTTGGATTTCTAAAGTCTCACCAGAGTCTCTATATGTGTCCCCGCTTTTTAGTGTTAAAGTAACACTTTCAGCGTGATGATATTTAATGACAAGAAAAAGGAACAAGTCTAGCAAACTTGGGAAGTACGTGGCTAGCCTATTGAATCTGGCCGAGGTAATGTCCCGGTGTGAAAACAAATCAACCATAAGCAGCATTGCACCAACAATTAATCAATCGAAATTAACATCTCGAGTGTAAAGTGTTAACAAGTTAACACTCAGGCAGCGGTACTTTAACACTCAGGAGTAAACACATATAGACACTGTCTGGTGTTATTTTTAACACTGGTGACTTATTTTTAAATAAACATTAAGCCTAAATACACAACATGACCGAACTTAAGCTTAGTTGGCTAATATTGGAGGTTTTGTTTGATGCATTCTGTCGTGTTTAAATCTGTCAGTCATTAGCTGAATAATTTAAAGACTACAGCAATAGTTTTTCCTTATTTGTACAGCTGGTGGCTAACAGCCCTTAAATAGCCACACTTACAGGGTTATTTCACTAAGGTAACTTGTTAGTGAGCTGTTTAAGGTGGGAACTTTTCAAAGAGGTACCCACAAATAGTTATTGGACTCTTTGGGAATATTGTGTCATTTTAACTCAAAACATTTTAAATTAATTTTAATCTGAATGAGATTTTATTTGTTTATTTTTGGTCTGGTGGTTGTTTGAGCACTTCTGGCATCAAAAGCAAATGTCTCACGGGGACGATAAAATGATTAAAGTGATCTTTTTTTTTCATGTTACTGCTTTTCGCTTTCTCTCTCTCTCTCTCTCTCTCTCTCTTTCTCTCTCTCTCACACACACACACTCACACACACACACACACACACACACACACACACACACACACTGATTTTTGTTTTTTTAAATCTACCTCACACCTTGATCCATTTACCACAACATGTCAGCTGCAGTCTTCTCCTTAAAAAAAAACCCAGCTTGGATCTTTATTCCGTCATTCTTCAGCTGCTCTTTATCCGCTTTCATTCACACGAGTCACAGTTGTCCTTGATTTTTTTTTTACTGTTTTTTATGTTATTTTTTTTTATCTCAGCAGCTCTCTGAGCAGACGAAGGGGTCAGACACTACAGAAAGCAGCACACGGCTGCAGGGAAGAAAAGTGCAGACAGGAAGATAGTCAGGCATATTGATTGAGGAGGAAGTTGAGACTCTGAGGGGGTTGAACAGACAGACACACTAAAAGCAGGAAGAAATCAGAGAGAGAACACAGAGAAAGGCGTGCTTGCACAAGTGGAACAAGGCTTCAGTGCCAAGGTGAATTCAGGTTTCTTTAGCGGGAGGTTAACAATAACAAATGAACTTTTTTTAATGGATGGCTTTTTAGTTGGGAGCAGAAAGAAGTTCTCCGTACAAACTGTGGGTTTGTTAAACTGCAGAACAGCATAGAAAACTTTCTGAGTGGTAATTAACACTTGTGTCAGTAGTCGTGAACCTCTCCCTTGCATGTACGCATCATTTTAAACACGAAGTAATGTAGCTATAAATACGTGAACAAACCTGCGTCTGAACAATGATGAGAATCCTTCCAGAAATAACTTGAAAACGTTTATTCACGCTCAGGATATCCTGCTGTCTGGGCACCCTGTTTGCCACCCGCGATCACGTAAACAGGACGTGTGTGTGTGATCGCGTGCGAGTGTTAACTGTATGCGAGTTTATCATAAGGAGCCGTTCCACCTCGGCGAGACCACATAGGAAGGGCAGAGAAGTTGCTATAGCAACACGCCATTCAAGTGGCTGCGGGGTGATGACAGCGAAAAAAAAAGGAGAATGGAGGAGTAGGACGGCTTGTAAGAAAAAAAAAAGGGTGGGGGGGGCGGGTGGCCATTTGGAAGGAAAAGAAATGTCGAGGAATTGGTCGGGGTAAAAATGAATCGAGACACAAAAGCGAGGCAAGTGCAGAGGAGTGAACGAGCTGTGGATTTCCACCTGAGTTATCAAACGGTGAAGCTGTCACTAATCAGTCCCTCGGTGTTCTTTTCACCAGTCAGTCCCCCACAAGCCTCTCTGTCTTTGTGCTCACTTACAGTAGATAACAAGTCTGTCGCAGGCTGCAAGAGGAGCAGACGGGACTGACGCCGGGTCTTTAAAGGGAGGCCGCGCTGCTTCTGCTGCTTCTGCTGCTTCTGAGGATGTTTCCACAGTTAATCTGAAAAGGCTGAAACGTTCTCAGCTGCACATATGGGGCAAAATGATACAGCAGTATTGTTTGGAACAGTGGTGGCAGACATTGTTAATCAGTCAATTAAACAAAGAAAATAATAACAGCAGAAACAGCCTAATCAGCTGATATATTTTCTATCCAGGTATAACTATAACTGTTTTTTTAGATTTCATTACAATTATCACAAAAAATATGCTTTAAGCAATCATGTTTAAATGTTATTTTATTTCTGGAAATTATCTCAAGACCCCTACCTTTGTGTTTAGTGCGGTCCTGATCCCAACTTTGGAGACTGGTTTATAACACTTGGAACACATTTTTCACTGACACTCCCAGCGGGATGGTGATCAGAATCAAGGTCAAGAAGGCTTCTTTAAGAATAATAATAAAAATATTGATGTCAGTAGGCCAGTTTAAGGGAACTAATGAGGGGTAACAAATGACCAATGTGACATTAAAAGTGCTGCTACACAGTAAAAGATTAGCTCGTCGTGATCTAGTGCTCATTTTACCTCACACAAAGGTAAAAGGCCAGAAATTTGCTTTACAGAAATGTACAGATTTTGGAAATTCCCACTTCACAAGAACTACCAGTAGTTCAATGTTCGGTTCACCTAAATTTATATTCATGGTTCACTTTTTTAAGTCTTGAACTAAAATCGAAGTCCAGAAATGAACTAGTTTATAAATTTTTTGTGAAATAAAATCTTCTAACAAATTTGTTGCACGTTTCTCAGTGTGTGTTTACATTCTGCTGTCTGACAGCTGTCCTATTCCTCCTGTTAACAGATACTGTCAATTAAAATGTCCAGATTTCCAGTATTGCTGGCCTCATTTGACTGAAAAGTGTCCCATTTAGATTGCTTTTATTTTCTTTCCTTTATTTTTACAACTCTGAAGTTTATTTTAACCCATCACCTGACAAAGCCTCCAAACAAGACAAGCTCAGACGCATTTACATTTTTAATACCTCTGATGCGCAGGCACAACTTGGCATAAACTTTCACTTTACATGGTTACAGCATAAACCTTTATTTGTTGTTTTTTTGTAGTAAAGTTTAATACAAGGAGAAAAAGGCATGCATTTGATCAATAACTTGTCCAGACAAAGAAAGGATTATTTCCACAGATGTTTGAGTAACAGCCTCCTGCTGCACACACAGCTGAAAACAGCTTCTCCTCAGGGGGAAATAATGGTGATCGTCCTCTGCACGAAGAGGCTGCAGCAGTCTTTCACTCTTGTAAGCAAAGTTATTTAATATTACCAAAGTGCTCTACTTTCAGTTCATATTCCTCAGTTCAAAGTTAACTTAATTGAACATGTTTGTGCACACAAACAGGCACGTCACATACGAATGCTTTGTCATACATAAGAAGGCAATGAAATCCCAAGTGATTTTTATTGCAGATTTAGCTGTTTCTCTCTCTCCTCCTCCTCCTCCTCCTTCAGTTTGTCATACTCAGTCTGAGAGACTTTCACCAACACCGTCCACACCCACCCCACCCTTCCCTCGGGGGTCAGAGCGGGAGAAAGGGTGACTGTTCCTGAAGCGAACATGTTTCCTCATGCACTGGACAGTGCAGTTTCTGTGCTTTAAGTTAATGTGTGTGTGTGTGTGTGTGTGTGTGTGTGTGTGTGTGTGTGTTGCCTCCAGCAGGCACGTGTTAGTTGCCGTCATGTTTCATCTTCTTCCTGCTGCTAAAACTCCTCTGATTGCAGCTTAAACAAAATTAGTTTGGGCTAAACGTTTTTGTTCTTGAAACCTTCACAGTTCATCAGAATCGTTGAGCGAATGAACGATCGGGGGGGATTCGTAAATGAGAAGCGAGACCCGATTTACATGCAAATCAGACAAGCTGGAAGGATGAGTGTTGCTTCGGGTGTCTCTTCTTCCCCAAGCTTCGTTTGCCTTGATTGGGTTGTCGTAGTAGCGCTTCTGCTTTTTTTGTTTGTTTGTTTGTTTGTTTGTTTTTAATGAGGATTTTTTTCACTACTATGCACCCATACACACACACACATACACAGTTGTTGCTGCTGACACAGTGACCCAGTCTGAAGAGATGTAGGTTACCCTTTTCTTCCCCTTCGTCACGTTTCTGCTCACTCACACGGCAGCACACTGGGGGATGCACCGCCGCTGACACAGACTTGTTCCAGTGGCATCGTTCACTGGGGGGGGCAGAGTTCAAGGATTTTACTTCATATTTGACACAGAAACATAATTCACACCAGATAAGCTCAAAGCAGTCAGGTGGGACTGTGTGAATGACTCTATCACCTACTGTATGTACTTCCTCCTCCTTATAGCATTGATAGTAACTTTGACATATCTGTTATTCATGTCAGCCAGGAAATCTAAACCACCTGCCTGGTGTCATATAGGTTCGCCTTATGTTGCCAAAACTCAGGGACTGTCGGGGTGTCCTGCGGTGCCTGCGGTGCCAGTAGATCTGTTGCAGCGTTTGGGCAACAACAAACGGTTGATTGGATTAGGAGCTGGGTTTTGGTTAGATAGCTCAACACTTGATTCCTTTCGCCATCCCTGAACAGTTGAGGAACACAGGAAAAAGCAGTGTACACAGAAGCTATTTCTTGATTGGAAACCATTCACATTTACCTAAAAATGAACTGTTTTAAACTAGTTTAGCCCTTAATCGTACTATCTTTATGTGAGCGCAGATTCAATCACAAAAATGCATTTAAAAACGACCACGTTTCAGCAGACCTTTTAGGCTTCATTACTAACTAAATCGGGGAAATTTTATTGGTTAGACAGTTTAACAATCTTTCTTTTCTTCTTGTTTCTTTGGTCTGTGAAGCATAAATGAAATGTAAAAAAAATATTCTCTATTTCAAGGCCAAGATAATCACAGCTGTCTGGAGGGCACTTCAGAGAAATAAAAACCATCATCATCATCTGATCTGATCTCATCCTATTCGCTGATAGGCCGACGGTAGTCAACAAGCTAAATATTGACCAAGATCAATCGGCCGATATAAACTGTATGCACACACCTATTACTCCAACAAGAACGTTTGTTTTTCTAAAGAATGAAAAATCACTGCGTCCAGAGATTTTACAGGTGTTCACTGATGGGAAAACAGGTTTGGCCATCTTTAATTAGGTTCCCTGGTTTTTTTGCTTTTGTGCTTTCAGGCTCTGCAAAAGTTAGCGAGTCAGTACTTAAAGAAAGACTGGCCTGGAATCAGCCCCGATGACCAGAGAACAGACTACAGGTAGGTTTGAGTGCGTAAAACAGACAGATGCGTTCGTATTTCGTTTTTCTTTTCAGCTAAGTTGAAAGTCACAGCAGCAAAAACGCTAAAATATAAATTTATTGTTGTTTCTAATTACGACAAACAGAAATAATGTTTAGCAAATCCTGTATTAACCTCAGATCATTCACCCTTTTCATGCCAGGGTTGGCATCAGCATCATATTCTTATTCTAACTGATCTCCATTTAGGAACGTGTACGCAGTGTGGAGGGCCTACTTAGAGGGTACCGTTCAGGTGAGCCAGTCGAGGCTTAACGTGTGCGATAACTACAAGAGCCAAGTATCAGAGCCGGCGAAGACCATTAGGCTCTACAAGGAACAGCAGCTCAAAAAGGTGAGAGGACGGCGGCACAAAAACGTTTTTCCTGCAGCCGTCTTTTCTTCCCCATTTCTCTCCACGTCCGATTTTAACGCCAAACACAAACTGCTTGGTCAGCAACTCATTAAGGCACGCTGTTTTTTTTTTTTAAAGTTACAACTCACCTGTTTTTTATTGTTTCCTCGTTCGCAGACCATCGATCAGCTGAGCGGCATTCAGGCAGAGCTGCAGGACTCGGTGAAGGAGTTGGCGAAAGCCAAGAAAAAATACTACGACTGCGAGCAGGTTGCCCACGCTGTACGGGAAAAGGCCGACATAGAGGCCAAGTGAGTTTGTTTCATGCATCTTAGGAGTTAGCTGAAGTGTGTGTGTGTGTGTGTGTGTGTGTGTGTGTGTGTGTGTGAGACATATGTAGCACAGACAAATTCATTTCATATGTGGAATGGTGTTTATGAGGCAATCAGTGAAGAAAAAAATGAAACAATGACTAAACTATAGGGGAAAAAAAATCAGTTAAATTGTTGCAGATGTGAGAATATTAAAATAAGGATGCAGATGTGTCCTATTTTTATTGCATTTTAAGCTTTGCAGGCTTTTTTCATACACAGCCAACTGAGCAGCAGAGGATCCTCTGTGAGAATTCAACATTCGAGGCTCTACTTTCACAATTAGTTCCAGATTTGGATTCTGTGCTGATGAGTGTTGTTTTCCTGCCATCCTTAAGTAGCTGTAGCTATGGAAACCCTTTTCACCTCGCTGGTTCCTCAGCTCCGGTTAGGCGGCGCACATCGATTGGCGGGTCAACTCTTTTCTGTTTTTTATCAATCAGCAGAAAAAAAAAAAGATCCGAGCCTCACCAAGTTTGCTGTGCTGACTTTGTGCCAGAAACACAAGGGGCGTTTAGAAAAGGTCCATTAAAGACGATAAGTTTCAGTTAAAGGTTGGACGGAGCAGATATTTCACATCATATCTTGTTCAGGGGATTGAAGCCTGAAGGCACACCATCAGCTGTGCAGGTGGAGGGTTGGAGGTTGTGCAGTTTTGACTACATGACGCCCTGTCAGACAGGAAGAGCGGCAGGGCAGAATCTGTGAGCATCACTGCAGAAATATTACAAACTCAGTAACGTTGCTTAAAAGTAAAGCAGACAAGCTACGTAGCAGTTTTTCCAGCGAAAAAGGAGAACTACAGTGTGGGCTGCGCGGCTGATAAACGGCACCAAAATTGCACAAAAGGCAACTCCGCCAACATAACTGCTGTTTTGTTTTGTTATTTCAGGTCTAAACTGGGTCTATTTCAGTCAAGAATTAGTTTACAGAAAGCAAGTGTAAAGGTAAGCGGGACTAGAACTTTTACGTGATTTATTCATGTAAAATTATAAGATAAACTGAGATATCAGTATTTCACTTTATTTTTTTTAACTATCCAACATGAAAGGCTTAAAGCGCCAGTCTTTCCCTCCCTTTTAACGCACATAACTAATATCTGACCCTGTTTTGTCTCAGTTGAAAGCCAAGAGAAGTGACTGTAACTCCAAGGCGACGCAGGCCAGGAATGACTACTTGCTAACGCTAGCTGCTGCCAACGCCCACCACGATCGCTACTACCACACGGATCTGCTGCACTGCATACAGGTAGGCCGGCGGAGACTCGCTCATCCAGGACGGGGCGATCCTAAGAACCGTTTCCCTGCATACAGATGCTTACTAAAATACGAATTAAAAGGCTGAAGGTTGAGAGAACACAGAAAAAACAGAATCTTTCCACATGAAAAAAAGAAGCAGAAGACTCCCGTTCGAAACGCTCCACCAACATTTTCTTCTACCACAGCTCGTCCTGACTTAAGGATCTCATTTGAATACTACCTTGAGGGACTGTTTAGCAATGGGGAATCATTTTCTGGTTGAGAAATTCAAATTGTGCTCTTTGAAATACAGACAGAATATATTCAGTGCACACTGTCAGACTCCCCTTCAGATAGTTTAAAAGGGAAATATTTCACTTGAAAAGGTGGAAATTTCACAGTTTTGAGTCTTCACAGGCAGCCCCAGCCTTTCATGGGTTTATAATTTAAGAGGGTCTTCTGAGAAGAAAAATCTGTGCAACGCAAAATGAGCCGTCCTGATATCCGCCTTCACCAAATGACAGGGAATCAGAACCATCGCGATCTTGAATAAAAAGCCAGAAGACTACTTTGTCATTTTTTAGGTAGCTCCTTATTCTAGGTAGTTTTTGTAGCAGAACTAATGAGAACAGATGAGTATTTAGAGATAATATTTATGGATAACCTGTCTTAAATATTTGACTTAATCCTTGTAATTCAGTGAAGCTGTTTTACGGGTGATGCCTTTAGCACTGTAATGATCTGAAATAATCTGAGAACTACGTTTCAGCTTGCTGGTGGTGGGTTTTTCCTGTAAATGTTCATTACAGGAATTAAAAACGCTTTTTCCAACAGAGTTCTGATGGAGCAAACTCTTACACGACTAAAAAAAACAATTAAAAGTTGCCCAGAGATTGTTTCCAAAAACCTCTTCCTTTTTTTTTTTTTTTTTTTTCTTTTCTAAGGCAGGTTGTTTTTTAGTCTTGTTAAAATGTTTCCTCTGACACCCTTGGCCTCGGGCCGCCTCGAGCATCTACACTATGAGGGCCGTGCTGAATAATAGATCGCCGGCTCCTCGCGACAGAAGGAAAGAACTGCGGGGAAATGTGCGCGTGGACAAGCGTGTGCGTGCAAACACACAAGGAGAATGAGGGACATCGCTCGAGGGAAGCAAGCTGTTTCTGCTTCTCGTTTGTGGCGTTTACAGGTTTTCAAATAAAAGTGTTATAGTGTTTTTTACTGAACGGAAAGACGAAAATCTACAGAACAAGAACGAGTTATAGAAACGTTTGTGCTGCATACGCTGTTCAGGCCTTAGACTATACTTATTATTATTTTCCATTTAGTGGGAAATGGAATACATGATGAGAAGGTTCACCGTTCAGAAATAATTATAGCAGTAAAAATAAACTTAAAGGAATAAAAATCCCCCGTCGACTTGGATGCTGCATGATCTGTTAGTGCTCAGAATATGTGTTGGCGGTGACGTTCAGCTACTACCACGCCAAGTTTTAGTTTAACATTGGTAAAAACCACAGAGTTACAGCCATTTTTGATTAGCTGTAGTGGCCATTTTAAATGGAGCTGGCTCCAAAAGTTAATCGGCTGCAGATATATGTGTAGCAATCACTTTCAGAAAGTTTTATTCACATTTATCCATTGGCTTACGAGATATTTTGCTAACAGACAGATATGTTAGATCTCAACAGTTAATGGCAGCGTTTTAAACAAAGATGCTGTGTGATCTGTTGGCTCTCGGGGCGTGTGTTGGGGACGAGTTTCAGCGACTACCACACCAAATGTTGGCTCAATATCTGTAAAAATTGACTGACTTATTGCCTTTTTTGTGTTTGATAAGGTTGATTAACTGTGGCGGCCATCTTGAATCAGGTTGACTCCAAAAGCTAATCAGATGTAGATGTACATCTAGTAATTGCTTTCAGAAAGTTTCAACTCATGCACAGGTTCACAAAAATACTATTCTAACGGACAGACAAGCTAACATGTCAGCAAGCACAGGCCTTTACATTATCACCCGCCTCGGGGGATAATAAATCCACTCCCCTAACCAACATAAAGCGGTCGCCTGTCATTGACGTTAAAGCAAACAAGAGGACGATGACGAATCGCATGTGGAGGAGAAATAGCCCTAAAGCCACTCAAAATGGTTCCCGGGAGAAGATACTTGAAGAGAATTACCCCCAGATGTCCTGTTCGGATCAAACCTTCCCGTCATAAACACCCGACTGTATTGATGCTCGCACCTGGCTGCAGCAATAACTCGCATGTTCTACACCGGCTCCGTCGTCCTTGTCAATGCGACAGCTGTGGAGAGAGGGCAGGAATCTGCTCCACGTCGCCCTCTGCTGCTCAGAGATGGTGTCGCTATAACGACCACCCCGCCTCCTCCTTTTAGACACACAAACACACTCAAAGTTACACCTCTGCTGCCCTGTCTGCTCCTCTGTGCTGTACTTTTTGTTCAGACTGATGCAGTCATTTGACATTAGGTCACACACACACTCACACACACACACACATACACATAAAAAACAAACACCAACTGGCCCCGGTACAGGCTTTTTCTGGAAGCTGACTCACTTCATTTCAACACCGCCATAAATGGATACAAAGGAGGAGGGGAGGAAGAGATGAAAGGGGGAGGAGGAAATTAGCAGAATGATGAGGGAACATGTAGAGAGAAGTTCGCCAACAGCCCACCCTGGATGACATCATTTCCTTGTTAATATCTTACTGTTTTACAAGACTGTGTCACATGTGTGCAGATGCCGCAGTTGCGACGTTAATGTGCCCCATTTGTAGGAACTTTTGTATACGTTTACGTTATTAAGTATTAATTTATTTAAAAAATGCTGCTCAAATTGGTTCCCAAAGACAGTACGAGCAGTAATGTAAAAATAAATCCAGTGAAATATTTCTGTTTGTCTGTGAGGGGAGACAGATGTGTGCCTTTTAAAAGCTCCACTGGCTCCTGCCGTGTCTGCAGGTTTCTGAGAACACGAGCTTCTGTGAAGTGCTTCCACCACACAAGTTCATTCCAAACTTGAGCTCCTGGCTGTTGAAGCGTGTGAGCTGTGTGGTGTCGTGATTTGTTGACCCGCAGCCGTGAGGACACGAACGCATATCTTCCTGAAGCCGTTCAGTCTTTTCCTCCTGCGCTCTCACTAACTCCTTAATTCGTGTCTGAATGATCTTTCTCCTCCTGTCCTTTTAACCCTGTCTGCCTCTTTTTTCCCCTCCGGTTGAAGTTTCTGTTTGGCAGAGTGGTCTGCAGCTTGGCAGCTCTGCTCCGGCTCACCATAGGAAGGCGGATCATTATACGTCATTAAAATGTCTTTTTACCAACGCATCTAAACTTCTAATGAAATCTGTCAAACAAAAACATCTGTTTGTTTTTCTTTGGGCTGAAGCTGTTCACCACAATTTCTTTTCTTGACTCTTTTCTAGTCTTCTAGGTCCAAAGTACTTCAATAAATTTATTTTTCTGTTTTTCTTGCAACATATAAATGCCTATAACGTTAAGGTGCAATAAAGGTTTGAATTTTGGCTTCAGCAGACTGTTTTTGGTCATTTTGACCCCCAGGACAAGCGTGTCCTTTCTGCGAAGCATCGTGACACAAGGGATTTCTGATGAAGTAAGACACAGAGTTTTCTCCATTGATCTAAAAACATCAGTGCAAGTCTTACTGCTTTAGCAGGTTCAAAACTTGCTGTTTGGGTCTCAGGCACTTGTGCGTGGTTTGAACGCGGAACAAATCGAATCCTTCTTTTTTTTTTATTCTTGAAGGCGTTTTGCTTCTAATCCGAAGAACTTTCACAGTTCAGCCAAAAAAAATGGAGAAACATCCAAAAGCGTTAAAAAAGAAGTCTCATTAGCCCTGGATTTATGGTTTTTTTTTATAATTAGGGTGTTCTAGATATCTAATAATCAACAACAGAATGCACAACACAAGATTCTTGACTATTTAAACCTAATTTATGTATCCAAGAAACCTAAAGAAACAGTTCGGCTTTATAAACTAACACATGAACCCAGATCAGAACAGACAGTAAGCATTATTACTGTCTTGAATGAATGAATTTTGAGAACATATCCAAAGCTTTTATGTTATAAACCTTTATTCACCTGCTCACTGACACCTTTTCTCTTGTTTCCTCAGCATCTCAGTCGGATTCCCTCGCTCTCTTGAACATAACATTAACGGACGTAGAGTTCCTCTGATTTAATGTTTTTCACACTGTAACCCCGACGCTCCTCTCGCTGCCTGTTCTTTAGGCCTTGGACGGAAGAATCTACGAGCATGTGAAGGACTACCTGGTGGCGCTGTGTCGCACTGAGCTCGAGGCCTCCCAGGCTATGCACAACACCTACCAGTTCCTTTTAGAGAAATCCACCAGGGTGAGTCGGATGTGGCGAGGCACCATCTGTGCTCCGTCTGTGAATCTGCACATGTAGAAAACACAAGGTGGAGTTTTTCATATTGAGAAACCAGCCAAACAAGCTCTTTTTTTGACTGGTTTACAAGGTTCTTTTTTTAATTATTATTTTTGGACAAAGTTTGACTTATTATGGAAATGATGTAGTAGCTTGAACTTTTTGGTTTTGACTGAATATTTTTGGTAGAGAATAAGGTCTGTAATGTGAGAAATATTAAAAGGAACCATCAGCACAGAAAGATAGATCATTTTTATTTGATTTCACCTCATTTTATTTTTATTTTTTAATGTATATTTTAACAAATATCCCCTCTTACAGACTTTTGTTTGGTTTTTATTTATCCTTATAGTGATGGCCATCTATTTCCAGTTAAAGTGAAGCCAAAGTAATGCATCTGTAATCAAAAACCAAACAATTATGTCACTGTACCTGTTAGAAATGGTTGTATTTTTTGTATATTTTTCTCTTAAATATGCTCCTTTTCATACTTGCAAGCTTTTCCACCGCCACGTGGATTCCAGTAAACGATATTCTTATTATCATCCAACCTAAAGTTTGTGTCATTAGAAAGCACTCACCTTCTACAATCTTAATATTTTTCAATAAGAAGAATAAGTTTTTTAAATATTTTTTTTTCCCTTCTTTGCAGGGAAAAGCCTCCGGGGTTAGATTTGCTTTGAGTTTGAGTTACACGAGTCTTCAAAACCGTGACTGCAAGACTAATGGTGTCCTCCTGGTTGTCTCTTAGATAATCCAAGAGTTCAACCAGCAGCTGTTCATGCAGGAGAACCCCGTTTTTCACAAAGCACATGACTTCCAGTTCCAGCCCAGCGAATTCGACTTGGTAAGGAAGCTGCTTTTATGACGGCGCTCGTGTACGAATCGTTCGGGTGTAAAGCGGCTCGCTGCGGGACGGCAACTCTTTCTTTGTCCTTCGGAATCAGACACACACACACTCAGCCTCGTGTGTCACATGTAAGCTTTACTTTTATTTCCCTATATTGCTTTTATGCTCGTGGGGAAAAAAAAAAATCTCTTGAATTGCTGGAACTAAATTGATTTACTTTTATGATTTTAGGGGCACACGTTATTGCGCTGCGGTGGCGATGATTTTAAATCAAAGCAAAAGCCAGGCTCACCCTCACCTCGGGGAGCTCTGTGGGTCTTTAGTTCAGCTGTCTGGTTAACTAGTATTTAGTGACAGCGTGGCAGGAGCATGAATCAACTCTTTTTCGGTCGCTGCAGCTGAATTATGTCCCTCCACTGGGAACTCATTCTTCTAGTCTTTAGATCTTAATGCTCAAATAAGCTAATCTCAAAAAAATTCAACTGGTTTTTACAAATGCTTAAGATCGTTGTCAAATGATCAGAGTTTTGTGACGGCAGCACAGCAGTTGAAATCCTGCTGCCTTGCTCCTCTGGGAGCTTGTTAAGTGTTTCTGGACAAGAAGGAGATGTCCCTCGGTGGACAGAGTTTCCAATCCCTCTGAAGACGAGCTACCGTTCTCTCTCGTCTGAGTCACGTTGTGCTTTCTTGCTGTCGTCTTCAGTTTCTCGATCTAAACTTTCTCATTCCTCTTCCGCTCTAACGTTTCCCTCTGCAACAGTGTTCTGTTCTTGCTGTGTATCTTCCTGTTCGTCTTCGATACTTGCTAACACTTTTCCTTCGACTTTTTGTCTCCCATTAACCCCTCCTTCGCCTGTGTGCGTGCACTGCGACGTGTGTGTGCGTACATGGATGCCCTCCTGCCTGTTGGCGTGCGTGTGTGTGTGTGTGGCAGACTCTGAGCTCGGTGCAGCAGTTGGTGGACATTGAGCCGTCGCCCGTCAGTGCCATGAGAATGACCCTGGCAGAGGTAGTCCTAACTGTTGTTAGCATTAACCATCTTCATTCCTGGGTATAACCATCTGCTCCAGCAGTGTCCAATCCTGGTCCTGGAGCGCCACGATCCTCCGTGTTTTAGTTGTTTCTCTGGTTTGAAACACCTGACTAGAACAACTGAGTGATTAGGAGGCTTCTGAAGAACTTGAAGACTTCCTAAAGAGCAGAGAAACAACTAAAAATCTACAGGATAGTGTCTCTAGGACCAGGATTGGACACCCCGGATCTACTCCATCCACATCCTGAAATCTGTTTGGCATGTTAACGTTTACTGGAACCATTGTGAAAAGAACCTGTTGTTAGCTCCGCACCAAACCAAGCTTTGATAGAGAATTTAGTAATGTACTTCATCCCTGACTACACTAATCCAGATATTTTTTTAAACTGATATATATATATATATATTTTCTTTTTATAAATAAAAGCCTTTGTCCAGACCAGAAGCAAATATTCTAATAAAAACACAGAAGTACCCAAGCCTACCAGCAGGTGGCAATAATGTGGACCATAATTAACCACCCTTTAAGACACAGAGGAAGAAAATTCTGAGCATGGCTAGAGATTTCCCTTAAATAATTGCATCTAGTCATCATTCAACAATTCTTCTGAATAATTAACCTTTTCAGCACATGATCAGAGTTTAATGACAGTAGGGTCAGGGCAAAGCTTGTCAGATGTACAAAAAAACAGTAAAAACAATAACATTGGAATGGTTTTGAAAGCATGTGCAGTTAACAAGCATGAAATAGGCCTAAAACACATCGGGAACGCCGTAGTAAATCTTTAGAAGCACTCCAGTTAATGACACTAAAACATATAGGACGTGGCAAGCCCTAAAAAAAAAACAAATAAAGCTTTTTTTAAACTAAAATCTTTTCTTCACAGAGTTTAGTTTTTCCTGGTCGAGAGGTGCAAACGTGGCAGAAAAAGTCTGTTTTGTCAGATATCTGTGTTAATTTCCACTTGGCCTTCAACCATTTCAGCTGGCATCGATTCTCTTTCCCGCAGTTTTCTGCGCCCTGCAAAGCAAACCAACCCTCTCACAATTTCTGTGTGATTTGAATGAAACCGACTTTAATAGTTGACCTGTTGCGTTGAAAGGTGTTTGCGCCTGCTCGTAGAATTACTACCCGATAAATCCCGGTCCGCGCCACTGAACTCACTAACTGTGATGATGGCTCTTGGGCCAGATTGTCCTCATAGGTCCTCGAGGAGAAGCGCAATAACCTCCGGTCTTTGCACTGTAAACGCGAGACAATTTTATCACAGAAAGTAAAAGATCCAGCCCGACTGTAGGAGAAACCTTTACAGCTCAGCCGGCCCTGCTGGAAGCCTCTTAAAACTAAAGTGGAGCTGCTGCTGCAGCACGTCTTTGCCTGCTTCAGCACAAATTAATAACATTAGTATGCCTGACATTAGAGCTCAGAACCACCAGGAACAAAGATCAAGCAGAGGCTTATATTATCAACTTCCTCCTTTTTTGTTCAATCCCTGTTTAGTCATTTTAGTGTAACTAAATAAAGATATTGTCCTGCCTGTTTGTGCTCCAAATGTTATTGTTTTTATTCTGACCAGCCAGTTTGTGGCTAAGGGATGGTAATTCTGACATTTCCTAACATGAGTAATAATCTGTGCGATGCATTTGCCTCTTTTATTTAATTATAGTGCATGTTTTACAGTCAACACAATCTACGTGCATTTGTCACTTTATTATGAGTCTGAATGTTGGACGCTGCAGAATAATCACACCAGCTGTTGCTGTTTGTCCTCATTACCATTGGGTTTTTCAAAAACAGTAGAAAATGAGACGAACAAACAGCCGTAAGGGTCTGAACTGCAGGTTTGAAGTCCGCCCCTTCATACAGCAGCACAGCAGTTAGTAGAAAGAGGCTTTTATTTATTTAAATAACTACTTTGAATCTCCCCATCTATCTTGTTAAATCCACCGTTGCATTCTTTGCCGCGGCCGTATAAACCGCGAGGCGTCCGGCGCATAAAATCAGCCGCGTAACACCAGTTCTCCCGTGTTCTGCTTTTGTTTCGTAAGAATGAAACGAGAGATCCTCTCTCAATGGACCGTTTGCACGAGAGTCACTTCCTGTCACTCGTGCACGTTCTGGAGAGGAACGCCATCTGAGCAGCAGACGAACGTGCCTTAATTCTGCCGCAGTCGTGTCGTTTAAAACCATTACTGTCGTGTAAGTTCAGTCAGCCGAACCTTTGTTGAAACTGGCTCCTTCGTGTTTTGTTTTTCTCCTTCACTCTAGTGTGACTATTTTCCTTGTTTGATTCTGTATTAAGCTTTATTAAAACAGATTCATAACACAGACAAGATCCTATAAAAACTGCATTCTTTAGTTTTTTAAATAAACCTAGCATTTCTTGAAGAACTGCATAGTGTCCATCGCCTTGTACCCTGAAGTTTTCAACAAAGATCTTGTGCTATCTGCTCAGAATATGTGTTGGGACAGGTCAGCTGGCAGTGGCAGCCATCTTGAATCAGATGTAGCTGTAAGCATCACCGCGTCACACAGAACAGAAAAGGACCATTATTAGGACAGTGGAGGTTTTAGCAGAGAAACAGCCTGATCCACCATTTTCAGCTGGCTGTGTGCTGCACTTTCGGTTTCCTTCTGGCAGCCTGACAAGTTAATTATTACGAGCCTTTAAAACTATAAATATGACAAAGTCGCGTGCTCTTTTCCAATTCAGCGCCACTGTTTTAATCTCGAGTTCCGCTCCGCTCCGTTAACTCTCCCTGCACCGCTCCCGTGCCTGGATGTAATTAAGCTGTAAATCTCCGGCGTAATGCGTTTAGTTTCACACCTATACTTAGCCAGATCCGTGCGCCGGTGTCCCTGAATCAGCACATAATTAAAAGGTATGATTTGCATGAAAAGGTGCAATTAAAATATTACGTGCTTTAGTCCAACACATGTTTATTTCCAGATTATGGTATGCGCAGCTTCTCGGGTCTGTGAGCACACGACGGTGACAAACGTCTGCATCGTCACGCTCCGTTTGTCGGCCATTAGTTTGTTGGAAACTCATAGTTGTATATTTGCTTTGTTTTGACACGTTAGCATTTGATACAATAGTTGGATGTGTTAGAAGCATCTCTTATTTGCACAGAGGAGAGATGAGGGTTTATTTCACCAGGCTACCATATCTTCATTTGTTTGTGATTAAAGAAAAAAGAAACAAAGGTCTGTTGCCTTTTGCTCTCATCCTTTGTGGCATTAATAAGTCCACACTCAGACTCTCACACACCTCCAGTCACATGTGGGGTTTTATTAACTGCTATTAGATCTGAGAGAAAACACACCCCACATTAAGTATTTGAGTAGGAAACGGTCGAAACATCTTTTAAGCTTTTTTACCAGCCGGTTACAAACTGAAAACTTTAACACGGACTCTGAGCGTGTGTTTGTTCACCTGTTTGAAACTGCATACGTGTTTGTTTACCTGCCCTTGTTTGTGTGTGTGTCTGTGTGTGTGTGTTGTGACGTATTGTAGAGCCGTCAGCTGGAATCGGAGTCCGGGACGACCGAGGAGCACAGTCTGAACAAGGAGGCCCGAAAATGGGCAACCAGAGTGGCCAGAGAGCACAAGAACATCATTCACTACAAGAGAGTAAGAACCAAAAACATCTGCACGGAGGACCGAAATTTTATATTAGCTGGTTGCTGATTAATGCGCACATTAGCAGGATAATAACTCTTAAATCGTCTTTATAAAGCTTTTATTCAGAATTGATCTTTTCTACAACTAAGACACCAATAATTACGATTATTTTCTTAAAGCTTATCATTTGCAAACAAAAAAGCTGCTTTTTAATAAAATATAATTTGTATAACATTTGCTAATCATAGACTTTAAAAAGTAGAGTTATTGCTACAATTGTTTTTTGTTTGTTTCAGTGAAAAATATAGACTTTAAATATTAAACACAACAGTTCCTAAAAATCTTTTAATTACGTCTTTTTTTAATAAAACCTGTTCTTCATTCTGAAATGAGATTCAGTTAATAACTCCTTCATTTGTAGTTGGACGCTCATCAACCTGCGAAACTTTGCTGTATGAAGTTGCTTGTGTTTTTACACTTTTAAAGCCAGTTTTTTTTATATAAATAAAGACCCTGCACTCCTTGAAGGAATGCATATCGCCCGCTTCTTTTAATGCCAGAGTAACTCAAGCTCTCACCTGATCCATTAGTGTGTGTAGGGATGACTGTCAGCTACTACCACATCAAACTTCAGCTCAGAATCTGTACGTCTGACTGGGTTATAACCAGCCAGCCATCTTGAGTTTCATTAAAACAGCTATTGTCGAAGTTTTAAGCAAAAATATCACGCAATGTGTACTGCTCAAAGTACGTGTTGGGGGTGTGTGGCTCAGCGTTACTGCCATGTTGGTTTTTCTCTTCAGGTCAGTTGGCTTAATTATTTCTCAGCATTCGATTAAAATCCACCCAGTGGTCAATGAGACATTTTGCTAACAGACAGACAAATGAACACACTTAGACACAGGCAATGAATTATCACCCAGTGGGCAGTCCGATCACTATTAATAAACTTTAATTAGGAGTTTATTGAGTGGAAGCTCCTAATTAATGGTTTCTTAGCTGTGAAATAAGGTCATTCAGAATAATTCAATAATAGTTAGAACAAACAAATAAATAAAAGCCGTTACTGCTAATATGCGCAATGAAGGCAGGGTCTTTAACTTTGCAACTAGTTAATGCTTCAGTCTAAAGTGTTACCAAATATGCAACATGTGAAGTGGACACTTGTTCATTTCAAAGCACGCACGCATACACACACACTGACGCATCTTGTGTGTGTGTGTGTGTGTGTTTTCCTTTCAGTCTCTGGAGGAGTGTGAGAGTCACGGCCTGCCTCCCACCGAGCAGGGCCGACTGGACCTGGAGCTGAAGATAGAAGACACCAAAGAGATGATGCGCAAAGCTGAGGTCTGTAGCTCACACGGGGAACATTAGCTGTTGTTTCAGCGTCGCTCTTCGTGCTCTCTGTGTGAGCAGATGATCCCCCCCCCCTTTTATCTCTCACAGTAACAAGACACACACTAGGTTAGGCGTATTGGAAACACTAAAACAGGCGAGTCTCCAGAGCCTGGCATGAACAGAGCAGTTAGTGTGGACTGGTTTGTCAGATGTGAACTGGATCTGATCTTGTCTGTACTTGACACATCGGGTTAAAGGAATAAGCCTGAGGAATGTATAGGAGAATAGGAAGCAGTGTTGTAATGTCTGCCATAACCTGTGAGCTTTAAAGGTGATGCAGAAGTACTGAAGGTTGCATATCATTGCAAATTGGTTTTGCTGCTGCAGCAGAATCGACGCAGATTACTGCCAAGCGTTTGAACATGTGAACAAGTCTGCAGCACGACAGCAGGGCGTGTTCCACTCAAACAGACCCGGGAGCTCATCGAATACGTTTCACATCACAAGAGATGACGCATCTTTCGTGCAATTCACCCTTTCCACCTCGTCAAAGCGCAAACACCAAGCGTATGTTCATTTAGAGGTTTAAACGTGCAACAAAAAATGGTCTGAGTCAAAAAGGATTTTTTAAATCTCGAGAAAACATCTGAAAATTCAGTCTAAACCATCGTCTTCATCCCAGACTCCCTCTCGTCTTCTTCTTCTGCTCCCATCATCTTTTCCATTTGAGGGAAATCTATTATTTATGCATTAATCCTCGCAGATGTGACATGTCACACAGCGAATACGGACAGTCTCCTCTCCTATTCTGCTAGATTTGATCTTTCCTCCTTTTGCCGTGTGTATTCCGTCTGCTTTTCAAACTGGCTGAGCTGATTTTCTGCCTGTCACTCCTCAGCGCCATCAGTCTTATCGAGCTTCAGCACACTCGGCGCCCTCTGATGTCAGATTTGGTCAAAAAACCCTACTTGATTCCTTTTCAAACCTAATAATACATTCTGTTATTTCTGCTCTGGAAGTATTTCAGTCGGTGAATAATAATTTAGCAACCATCACGACTGTGTGATCTCACTCCGCAAAACTGTTTGGGAGCCGCCGTCCTCGCGCCCCACACTCTGTCAGCTGTTCTGTTGCTCTTGTAGACGAACGCTTTCTTGACTAAGTTGATGAATATTTTATGCGCTCATTTGACACGGACGAGCTCATCACGTCTGATAATTATAACAGAAGTGAAACCAGGACAAAAGGACATGTCTTTGGTTTAAATTGCAGCATTATCTGGACAGTGATAGTCCCTTTGTCCCTTTTACGTTAGGTCATGTCCTGATCCTCTCGAGCTTCTCCCAGCATCAATTTCAGCACCTTGTTGGAGGATGAAACTAGATTAGACACAAATTGTTATAATAGAGAACAAGAAAAAAGGTAAAACTTGTAGACCAAAGGGATTTTTGATTCATTTTTAAGTTTCTTTTGCTTGATATCAGAGTAGTTAATTCTGTATTTCTAAACGTTTGGACACAGAAACATTTTACTCAGAGGCAATCGTATAAAAATGCTTTAGTATAAACTTTACTTGTGTCCGAATCAGCATGTCTGACGAGGCAGCTTCAGTCAAGAAGACAGCAATAATTCAGTGATAAGACAATGATGGTTGTCGTGCTTTTAGTAAACATTTAGAGTTTGTGCTGAGAGACTCGGTGCAGTCTCTGTTCTGAAGCATCTCGATATTGTTCTCTGAAAGGGCTCGAACCTTTATTTAACCAGATTTTACAGCATCATTCTTGAGAGTCATGCTGGATTAAAAAAATAGAAAATTCACACTCGAAAAACTCGTTGAATTAAATGCGTTCTAAATGATTTATTACGATCCTTTTGCTTTCCTGTCCCAGTGGAGCTTATTGATGAAACTGGGATTTAAAGTAAAAGCATCAAGATTAATGGGGAACTATTGAGACAAAACAAAATAAATTTACACGCATGCTTAAAATTAATCACACTTGGGCTTGTTTGACTATTAAAACAATGTGAAGGTCTTTAAATGAAAGTGTTCCCTGCTAAGTTATTAAATCAAACCTAAAATTACTCATTTTTACAGCTCTCTTTCCTCTAGAAGCTGATGAAGGAAGGTGTGTGTGGAATCAGCTGAGGCTAAATGTTGTCTCCAAACTGAGCTGTTGAAGGTTGTTGTCTCCACCAGACAATTTGTCCTCATATACACCCCGCCTTCAGACATCCAGTGAGTCAGGTCCATTTTAAGACCCACTTCAGCTCAAGCAAACTAATCAAATTAGAATTGGAAGAAAGATTGAAAGTACACAATTACAATTTGATCGCAGTTCGCAGGCATCGCCGCAACTTCATTAGAATTTAGGGCGTCAACGCAGTTAGGGTTTTATTATTAGCTGCAGGGGCGTTTTCTTCTTGCAGCCGTTTCCATCTGGTTTCCCGCTTTCGTTCCGTGTTAATTGCATCGATTACAGCCGACGAACTCCGCCGACGGTCCGAGTCGGCGCTGTCAGCTCTCCCACCTCTGGCTGCTCTTCCTATTGACCTAAACTAATTAGAGACTTCTGCAGATTCTTTCAAGTACGGCGGAGTGTTGTAACTTTTCTCATTTTCAGTTTCATATGTTTTGGAGTTTGACGGCCGCTACCGAGGTCGGAGCTTTTATCTGATGTTCATTGCTGTGGGAAAAAGCAGAGCGCATCAGGAGCACAGGTCTATATTGATTCAATTACGCGAGTCGGACCGGATTCCTCTTTAGGAGGGAGCACTCGGCTGGCAGTCTGCTCTGTCAGCACCAGTGAGAGGAAAGAGGACGAAAGAGGAAGAGTTGGGGATGGAGAAGAGACTGAAATGAGTCTCGTCTCTACTTCCTGAGTATGAAGGATCACCCAGCCGGCGACTGTAATTTATCACATTGTCACAATAGGAAATATTAAAAGAAACTGTGGCAAGACGGTATGATTTCCCCTTGTAAAGAATGTGGGGCAGATTAATCATGTAAATCCAATTCTCAGGTTCCACTGGCGTGTGTTTCTGTTCCTAACAGGCCAGAAGCAAACAGGAAAGACTGGTCTGTGTTTTAATATTACGTACCTGTTTCCTCTTTATAGACAATAAAGTTGAAAGCCGAGGCTCGTTTGGACCTTCTCCGACAAGTGGGCGTGGCCGTGGATACCTGGCTGAAGAGTGCCATGAACCAGGTTCGTGTTGTATGTCAGAGATATGTGTGTGTGTGGCTTTCTCTGTCTGGCTTGTTAGATGAAGACAAGTGTGAAAACCCTGTGTTTTTGAGTGTGTGTGTGGAAGCATCCTTTTCTGTGTGTGCTCCAGTTTGCTGCGCACATATAAAACCCCACACTCTGCCTGTGCACGCTGTAGGTGATGGAGGAGCTGGAGAATGAGCGCTGGGCCACTTACACGTCCCATGATCCCTCGCTGTCGGTGAGACACTTCCCCTCCCATCCGCCTGCGTTGCTGGGTTTTTGCCAAGCGGGCATATTTTTAAACCTGTCATCACACAAACAAGAAGTTTGTTTTTTGTTTTTTTTTCTCTCCCAAAAAATGTGACAACACTGCAGCACACAAAGAATACATCATCCACAGTGGGATCTTATCATCACTCCCTCTTTCTGCGAGGAAATAATCCCACAGACAGCATAAACATAGCACAAGGAGCAGAAAATATTGATGTTTAAATTAATAACACCGTCCCAAACTGTTCCTTTCTCTTTAATCTGTTGTATTCAAAAGGAAGAAGGGTTTAAATCTGTGGGTTTAAATAACAGAAATAAAAAAAATATATATGTGACTGTGATGAAATGGAAACTTGGACAGGTAACCTTTATAGGAGGCTGTTTAAAGGTCCACGGGTCAGCAGGCCTGTGTTTTTATTTCATTAATAATATGATGTAGTGTAAGAAGAATCATCCCGAGCTCAAAATATAAGCTTTATCTGTGTTTTCCAGTCCTCCTGCCCTGCATGCAACCTGCTTTCAACAAACCTGCATCCAACGCCGAGCTCAGCTCATCAGCTTCACATCAAGCTGTTTTTAGAAACCTGAGAGCAGCTCACTCATTTAAATCAGAAGTGCTGCTGCAGGGGAAACATGAAACCTCCAAAGCAGGGAACACCCGGCACGGGACTGCAGGACATCAGGGTGTTCTGTTGCCAGCGTTGGATGCAAAACGTACTATACAGCAAGAGTGAAGAATGAAATAGGTTTTAGGCCGATTTGTTTGTCTGGAGGGTCGTTTAAAGAAACACATTCATTTGTATGAAAATACATTTTGAATTAAAACGTAGCATTCTTTGGAAAAAAAGGAGTTTCATTTAAATCTATCCAGTGGTTCATGAGATATTTTGCTAACAGACAGACAAGCAGAAACAGACTAATGCAATCAAACAATGGCTCTCCTGTCACGGTGCCAAGCGATTTTATTACGACTCTGATTTTTTCACTCTAGCGACACCAGGAGACTGTTTTTGGATTTTGACTTCTCAGACAGTATTTTATTCATCAGTTTCTACATGAACAAGCTTATTTCTTGTAGTTTCAAGTTGGTACTTTTAATTAAATTATAGAACAAGTTTCCTTCATTTTACCACACAAGTTACAGTCCAGAGCTCACCGCTGTGCTCGTACAAAAAGGTTAGATAGACGATAAAAACCTTTGATTCGTCACACTGAGAAGTAGAAACATATCACTCAGTAGGTGGTGACTGTATCTGTTTCAGGTCGCTGCATAGTTAATGTGTACGATCATCACACCAGTTGCATGAAACTGGCCTCGCAACAGGTTTAATTTATTTCTGTGCTCACAAATCAACATGGAAACTTACGCAGCCGATGGCTCCTCATTGTCAACGTAGGATTTTATCACTGCTGAAAACCATCCAGCCAGAAAAGTTTCCTGAGAAACCATCGTGTGAAGGATTCAAACTGTAGGATAATTGACCTCAGAATATCATTGCAGCATCATATTCTTCTTAATCAGCTCACCTTAGTTTAACGCTGCTGTAGGCGACACAACTTCCTGATTTTATTTCATGACACACAGGTTTTTTGCATAATAATCAGTGCTATGAAAAAGTATTTGCGTCCTTACAGATTTCTTCTATTTTTGCTTTTTTTTGGTAACTTTCACCTTTCAGATCATCAAACAAATGTTAATATCAGATAAAGATAACCTGAGCAAATGCAAAATTCAGCTTTTTAAGTGATGATTTTATTGATTAAAGGAAAGGAAAGCGATCCAAACCAACCTGGCCCTTTGTGGCAAAAACTGCCGGGGCCTTATAACGTCACTTGAGCGCTTGCGACAATGCCGATGAGTCTCTCACGTGGCCGTGAAAAGTCTGTGTAAATAAAATCATGTTTTTCATGCTTTCAAAGGAAAGTTGACTATTCGGAAAAACACCAGCACGCTCAAGTTTTTGGCCACCTGCAAACTTAAAGTGATATCCTCGAACATTTTTGCAGTTATTTTTCTTGAATTATTAGTTTTCAAAGACTCACATGCCCAACTTTATCCGTAGGCAGCCTACGGTGTAGCAAATATTCGTTCATGTTCGCGCATTTGCGCCGAGGTTTTGCTCGCTTTACACCGAGTTTTGATCACGACCGGGCGACTAATCCCTCCCAGGATTTTGCGGGGAGACGAACGCATGCGTCTGTCAGTCAAGCGGACTGAACAGAGTCGGCCCGCTTTGTCGACAGCATTTGGCATTCAGCTCACGTGATATTGCAGCTCACAGCTATCACCAGAAAGAAAAGAGGGCGAGATACGGAGTGTAAGGAGAGGAGAGAAAAACGTGGCGAGGGAGGGAGAAACCTAGCAGGAGATAAATGGAAAGAAGCAGGGATAATAGAAGGAGCGGCGGGGAGACGAATACTGAAGGAAGAGAGACGTGGTGTGACTTAAAGGAGAGCGGTGAGGTGAAAGGACGAGACTGATAGTGTTCAAGTAAAATTGGATGCAGAAGTGAGAGGTGCAACAAAGTGCACTGTAGGGCTAAAGTGTTCTGCAAAATCTATTATTTTTTTCACAAGATAGGCAACAAAATGCACAAGCTTACAGACTGAACCTTGACACTTTTTGGTTTTAAAATTCCTTATTTAGTTATTCTCTGGTTTTTAATCTTTTTCTGTAATAAAAAGCATGTATGTTAAATATCCGATTATCCACTCTTTAGTTTTTTTTTTTCTGTTTCTAACAATTTAGCTCATTTCACAAAACACGACAGACCCGAGATGTCTTCTGGGCACCTCACTGTCTGTCAGAGAGATTGTAACAGAGCCCTAATGGTCGACGTATGAAAGAAGATGTAGTGATGAAAGAAGGATCGTTCGATCAGCCAGCCGCAGGATTTAAGGTAGTATCTCATTGGGCTCAACGGCATTCTCGAGGGAGCTTCCAAAATGTCTCGAAACGTTCACAGGGGTTTCCTCTCGTGAGCGCCAGGGCCTTGTTCTCGTGCCACTGAAACTTTGAACAGGTTCAAAGAATTTGCAATCCAAGTTTTTTTAAAAACAGTCACAGGGTCGTTGGCCCGGTGCCTCAACCTCTTCTTAATTTAGTTTCTGTAATTTTAAAGTGCTAAATCTGTCCTGTTTTTGTAGCTATGTATGCAAACCCCTGTTGCGTTTTGGTGCAAAGTTCATTCAGATGTGTCGTCAGTGTAAATTTGAGGGAAATTTTGCGCATTTTCCTGCAATTTTGTGTCTCCAAATCCCATCAGTCGCAGCTCAGAATGGGAGGTGTCAAACCCCCATTTTTTGGGTAGGCCTCAAAGCGCTCCACGTCAGTTTGCTGAGCTACACTCCACGCCTCCCTTCGCTTTCGCGGTGCCGACTTCATTAACGAAAGCCCACGTCTTTCCTGGAACTGAGCGGCTCGATTGATCATTTCTGAACGACCACAGGTGGCCTGAAGAGAGACTCGTCTTTACATCCGTGCCGCGGAACTGTTTTGTGAAGGAGGCTTAATGTGAAAATGAGCCTTAACGAGGTCAAGGAGCGACCGCGCCGTGAGAGAGAGGAGAAGCTGGTTGAACTGTGAATAGTAATCAGGCGGTGAGGTTCCTGTTGAGCAGCGAGTTCAGGGAGCAGCCACAAACTCACAAGTCTCTCAGGCAGATATTACAAGATCCTTTGTGCAGTTATCACCTCTAAAATACCAATAAAACCTGCCACTGCTCTTCATCTTAGCTGTGCTGGTGCAGTGAAGTGTATGTTTGCTGATTTTATTGGCTTATTACTGGAAAACATGCCGGCCGTTTTGCTGCAGGGCTGGAAGGAAACCTGCACCTCAGGCTGTGGTATCGACGTTTTAATCCATGCAGTAAAAGCAAACAGAAGCGACACGACAAACGTACAGACGCAAACATTTAGCCTTGAAAATTCGGAACGGAAGAAGTTGCTGTTCATCTCACTGAATGCGTTTCTCTTCCCTCTCAGCTGTCGTATAGCCATGTCTGAAATCTCCGCCTCTTCACCGTCTAAGTTCCGTCAGTCGCCTCAGAAACACTGCAGTGATTTGTCACGTCTAAACAGAATTAATTAGCACCAAACCTTGTGGCTATGACAGTTCAGGGCCACAACAGTCGCTCTTTATTTCACTGTGCGATGTCTTTGACTTGCACAACATGTGGCGATCCATAATCCTTCCCTGTAGCTCTGCCATGACGAATAAAAGCGCCTCCAGTTTACTGGATGAAATGCATTTACCTTTGGTATGAGCATCCACGCTTCCCTCTGCAAACTGGGGGATCCCCTGACTTTTCTTCAGGTGCCTTCAGTTCGATTTGAACAATTTGCGGGCATTTTTTAAATTTTCAGACAGACCTTATCAGCTTTAAGAAATGTATTTAATGTCCCCCCTCGATACAAATAGTAGTTTTTAAATTTGTTAATATTTCTACAAGATGTTTTTATGTGTTACAAGACATAATGAGACATTATGAGCAAAATTATCAGTTCAGTTGAGTATTTTTACTTTGAGGAGGGCTTGTAGAACCTATGTAAAACAGTTTATGCAGTATTAGACACCCTTAAAATGACAAAATTGCCCAAGTTATGAGGAGAAGCTACATAACAAAAGAGATAGGTGGCCCAGATGGAGATGTGAGCTACACCACACCCCATTTTAAGGGCACAAATGGCTTTTTTTCACGGCAAAAATGCCCTTTTCTAAGATTATTAAGTCCCCAGATGAGTGTATAAACAGCTAAAATGGTTATTTAATGTCACAAATCCCAGATATGGCTCGTCTGTAATTCAAACCGGTGCATTGTTTTGTTTCAGGTGTCAGTATGTTTCCCAACCATTGTCAGGGGCGAGCTTTGAAAAGACTTTTACTTCATTCACGCCTTTAGGCCACACCCTTTACGGTTTGCATTTCTTGTGAAGAATTGTCTCCGAGACCGTTTTGTGAGATCAACTCAAGTACGAGACGCACACGTTTTGTTCTGCGCTGGTGTAAAGTTTACCGTGTCAACAGAAATCTGATGACTAAACACAACTTCTGAAGCACAAACGCACTTATTCACTGACTCACCGCCTGTTGTTGTTGACCAGGTCAGCTTTGCTGGGTTTGCTGGAGCTTTCCATCAGCTGGATCACATGACGTTTGCATAAGTCAGTGGGACTAAACAGGGAGGGGCTGGAGCATATGAAACGCTAGTGCCTCTCCACCTGTTTCTGAAAGCTGCAGAGCACAAACGCAAGAACTCAGTCAGAAAAAAAGGTGAGGTAAAAGGTTCAAATGATTTGGAAAAAAAAAAAGCAGTGGGAGGCAAACTTGGAACAATAACACAGAAAAGGCATCTAAAACAGAGGTGAGAATCTGTAGTTTCATTTTTATTTAAGGTTTTGAGAATCTTGAGACCTTTATTCTTTATAGTTTTTTTCCTGTAATACTCAGATGTATAACTGTATTTGAACCAGGAGTGTCTTTAACTCTTGACTTTTAAAGGTGAGTGATGATTTTTTTTATTTCCCCCCCTCTCTTTATCCTTGCAGTTTAATACATGTTCTGACTTTATCTCTCCCCGGCTCTGTTTGTGTGTCAAAAGGGTACAGTGGACTTGGAGCGTGAAGAGGGTGAGGAGTGTGAAGAGAATATGGAGGTGTTTGACGACAGCAGTTCCAGTCCATCGGGAACCCTGCGCAACTACCCGCTAACCTGCAAAGTGCTGTATTCATACAAGGTAACACACACACACACACACACCTGAGATACACTGGAGTTACTCAGGCACACATACGTATCAGTTCTCATCAACAGCACACACCTTTATTGTGTGCACAAGAAAAAGAAAAGCGGATTTGTTTATTTTTGTTTTATGTTTTGCTTTTGCTCTTTCTGAACCCATTCAAACAATAATAGTTCAAATGAATAAAAACAATAAATAAGATGAGTTCTTCATAATAAATGGTGCTGTCCTGTTGCACCAGGGCTTGTAGTTGAGATGGTTGTGAAGCAGTTTTCAGTCCTCATCAGTCATTTTTAATCATATGCTAAGATATTTCGAAACCAAACCAGTTTACATCCAGTTAAGATGTTTTTAATTTTGGATCATTTAATAATAGCGAGGGATTTTGTGTGGACATGTTTTTAAAGGGCCTTGCAAAATAAAGTTGTTTTTTTAACTTAGTTTTTATTTATTTTCAACAACAGTATCACTTTTCCACAGTAACATTCTTCTGTCTCACACAGATACATACCGTCTGCATTTTAAATTAGCACCACGCGATGAGACAACAATACTATAGACATCTGTCATTACAGTAAACACAAAGTCATAAATACTAGATGTTAACATACAGGAAATACAAGAAAAACAAAACAAAAAACAATTAAGCCCTCCTCTGAGATAAGATAGTCCACATATTCTTAATCACAGTTGTATTTTATACCGGTCCGTGAGTGAACATTGAGTGTAAAAGGGCAAGCATCTAAGTATGTCACTGTATCAATAAAGGCATGGCTGGGCTCCACCTTATATTAAAACTGCTTTTTGAAGCCTTAAAGAGTATGTAATTTCAAAATAAAGTTTTGATTACACAAGTAATGACCAGAGACCAGGAAATGGTCAGAAATGAGAATGCCAAATAGTGAAACTATTTGTTTCCCACACTTGAATTTCTTATAAAAATAGGTGAATGAGCAACTTTTGTTCTCCTAAAATCAATTATAAGCTTTTAGATCATTTTTTTTCATTCAGGGTCATGTTACTGTTGTATTGTTTGCAAATTCAACAGTATAATTTGAGAAGTCTTTCCGGGAAAAAAACTAAACTGCAAGGGGCTAAGGCAGCAGCCTTGTGGTGCGCCGATATCAAACACTGTGGAGGATTAGTATCTATTGTTATTTTTTTGGTCTGTCAAAAAATTAAACACCACCTGCAGATAGAGCTACAAAATCCAAGTTAGCTTGTTTACCAGAAGAGATGGTATAATACTCGTAAACTTCTATAGTCAACAAACAACACTCTGACATGTTTGTCTTTACTCTCCAGATCTGTTTAATGGATACGCAAATTAAAATATTTTAGTCTTGGCAAATATAAAGTCAACAATGTTTAGTTACCCTTTCTTTGTTAATTCTCACCTCTACTTTCTTCTAGCTTTACGTGTCGTGTTGTCTCTCCCACAGGCATCTCAGCCAGACGAGTTGACTATCGACGAGCAGGAAATGTTGGAGGTCATCGAGGATGGCGACATGGAGGACTGGGTTAAGGTGCTCAAACACACACAGATCAGCTACACGGCATGTGTAAAGCGTTTGTAACAGGCCTTTTCCCTCCCGCAGCTTTGCCGTGTACCATCTATGTGCTCTGCTTGGATTTACACGTTTTCTTTCTTTCTTCCTTTCTTTTTGGCTTTTCCTCAGGCACGCAACAAGACAGGTCAGATAGGCTACGTTCCAGAAAAATACCTGCAGTTCCCCACTTCCAACAGCCTGCTGAGCATGCTCCAGTCTCTGGCCACGCTGGATGCTCGGTCGCACACCTCGTCCAATTCAACGGAACCGGAGCTGCACTCCAGCTGCATCAACGGAGATACAAACGGTGAATGCTTTGCAATTTAAGTGTCAGCAGAATAGAGTAGTTGCATTAAAATTAGTAAACATTGGAGTCTTTTTTAACCTGTAATGACGCTGTTTTAATCTGGATTCTATCAGAGGTTTTGCCAAAATAGAGAGCAAAAGTGACACCGGTGTTTGATTTTACCAAAAACACTCCAAATTAAATTAAATACAATATAGTTGCAACACAAATGACAACTTTTGGTTAGTCACAGTAAGGTTAAAACAGCTTGATTAAAAATATCCTTGCTGCAGTTGTTCTTGGCCCTCGCTGGAAGAGAAGTATTAACTAAGTGGTTATATAAAACTGCAGTGTCAGTGGTTGACATTGCAGGCCAATTTAATGTAATAGAGAAGAGTTTCCCTTTACTTTAACCTTCAACTATGATTTGCTGCCTGTTAAACTTTTTATGAAGCAGTGAGTTGTTTCCAAGTGGGCACTTTGGGTGTTGAAAATAAACCTGGAGAAATCCCAGAAAAAATAAAACCGTTTAGGCTGCCGGACGAGACTTGAAACTGGAATTAATTGGAGCTTTTGATCAGCTTGTTGGGCCCTAATTACTGACACTAAATGACAATTTTTTAGAAACTTTAAGTGTAAATCGATGGTATCCAAATCTGCCAACTATCACAAGGAAGGAGACATCAGGAAAACTGCACTTGTTGTCCGTCTGCTGTTAATAAAAATAATAATAACCACGGCATATGTTTGATTAACTTCAACAAAACACATTTACATAACTTCAATATAGATTGGATAAAGGATTTGTTTTTGTTGGCTAAATGTAAAACCTTAAAAAGTAAGCAGTTGAAAGAAACAATAAAAAATTAGCCGTGGTGGCCATCTTGATTCATGTTAGTCAGTTATAGATCACATCCATCCATTACTTTCAGAGAATTTCATTAAAATCTGTTTGGGTTTAGGTGATATTTTACTAACAGACTGAACATATACACACAGACGGTTCACCCAGAATCACTGTGTATTTTACTGGGTTTAATCATTTATTTTGGTTTTTGTTTGTTTGTTCAGCCACACAATCCACAGAGTACTCATTTATACAGAATTATTTCTGTTTCACTGAAATGTGTGAATCCAAACAAATCTGACCACATCTATTATTATTGCCAACATCTACAAACCTTTACTGCAAAGATTAAATTTACTAGCTCAAGTAAAGTATTGAATCAGCCCAGAGAAATTAGGAGAAATTAGGTTACATCCTATTGGCTTCATTGAGAATAAGAGACTCAATTTTTATGTTTGTTCAACAAATTATAGTTTTTTAAACCTTTTTCATCATTCTTAACTTATATCACCTGCCATCTTACGAATATATTATTTTTCATTTTCTTTGACTAATTCTTTAACCGTTTTTTAAGAAGTGATCTGTTTCCGCTCATGTTTGAGCCAGGCTCCAGAGGAATTCCCGTCACACATTAATTGTTACCGTTGCTTATTTGTGTCTTCTCTGTGTCTCCCTCTCTGCAGCCGGGTGTACAGTTTTCAGGCAGAACAGACGAGGAACCACATTTCACTGAGAATAATGACTCCCTCTGCGCAGCACTAATTGCTCTCTCTCTCCCTCTCCGTCTTTGTCGCCCTCGCTCTCCGCAGCCGTGTACGTCCGCGCACTTTACGACTACGAGGGGCAGGCCGACGAGGAGCTCTCGTTTTGCGAGGGCGCCGTGATCCGCCTGTTGAGCCGTGACACGCAGACGGACGACGGCTTCTGGGAGGGGGAGCTGAACGGCCGGGTGGGCGTGTTTCCCTCGGTGCTGGTGGAGGATCTCACAGAGAACGGGGAGACGAGTGGAGGAGGGCCGGGCGACGCACAGGTACAATAACACCTGCAGAAACAGAAGTTTCGGCTTGTTGCAGCCCCAGCGGGGGGGAAACTCCGGAAGCAGATGTGAGACAGAGTCAGTCTTCGTAGGTAGCGCACAGATGATCAGTGCCTTACTCTTGAACTGAGCTGCAGGTTTTATGTTATCAGTCTTTCCTCGGGGTAAGGCTGGACGACCCCCCTCTCCCTTCCTGTCTGTTGTCCAGCTGATCTGTCAGCAGGAGCAGAGTTCACAAACAGTGGATCAGAACTGATAAAAATCCAGCTCTGCAATCAGAGAAAAAGGTCTTATCTGTGGCACCGGGTGCTGCTCTATTAGATGTTCGGCAGCAGGAAGGAAACGGCCTCTCCCTTCCATTAAGTCTGTAGACATAGAATGGCCTAACTTTCAGTAACTCTGGGGTAACTAATATACTGTAGGTGATTAGCATTTCTGATTTCTGTAACATGCTTGATAACTTTGGAGCAGTTTGCTTTTTGCCTTTTTTTTTCTAAAAGCAATTAAGTGTTCTACCAGCAGTTATATTTCTAAATGTATCGATACTTTCATCAACTATGAAATAGCATAATATCAAAAGTGTTGCTCTCTGTTTGACTTCCTACAGTTTTACAAAGTGCACACTCTGCAATTATGTTGTTATAATTTACTTTCTTTACCGTGATTCACGTTTCCAGCTACAAAAGGTGACATTTTTCGCAAAAACAAAAAGATAAATCCTGCAAACTACCAGTCAGCTGACAGGCAAAGTTAGTAATTAGGTAGTGAATGTTGTGAACATGATAGAAAATAAAATAAATGCATCGATACGTTAAAACTATCAAAATCTTCAGTTTTGTTTCTCTTACCTCCATATAACTGTGTACATAGTTTGTATTAATATTAACATTCTTTTATTTTAGTAGCCCTTTTTTCCTGTGAGTAGATTTTATAAAACTTGGTTGAGTTATTAGCTTTTATTGTCTTACTTTAAAACTATTAACAGGTTTTCTTTATTGATCATCTCAGTTACAAAGCTCAGCTTCAGTCAGGTAGTTTTGCCATCAGGATCTATCATAAAGTCAAAATGTTTATCTGTAAACTAACTAATGATAAGTCAGTCCAGTCAATGGGTTTAAATCATTCAGGTGGAATAAACGAGGATTTTCACGTAGCCGAGCCTAATTTTTGACGCTTTCCATAGATCTCACCTCCTTCGAAGCTCCCGTCTTCGCTTCCACCCCTGCCGCTGTACGACCAGCCTCCCATCAGCCCTTTCACCAGCCCCGAGACCTCCACCCCGCCTCCTCTGCCTCGCTCCCCGTCAGCTGCGCTGAACGGGGAGCACAAGCTTCCACTGCCGGCCTCCTCACACAAAGGGCAGCTGTCTTCTCACAGTAAGACCCCGAACCGTCATCAGAAACCAACGCCACACCGACTGCGATGACTGGGCCTGTCTAAATGATGGTTTCTGTGTCTCGCGCGCAGATCAGAGCTCTGGCAGGAGTCCCGTTTCTCCAGGATTTGGTTCGACGCTGCCGCTGCGACTCACGGTTGAAGGAGGTCCAGGAAAACTACGACCGGTTAGTTTCTCCATCAACATTTCCACCAAATCGTCTTCTATGAAACTGGACTCTAAGTAAACAGCTTTTTTATATATATACTTTAATTTTAAACATGGTACCGATGGACAAGTGTGCAGGAAAACAGTAATACAGTATCTCAGAATAGAAACACTATTTTTTTAATACTGTCCTTAAAACTCTGCTGCGACGTTTATGCCAGCTGTGAGTAGATGAGTAGTTCTGTTTGGGTTTTAAGCACACACGACTCGATTCCAGCGCTGTTCCTGCTGCGTCGTGGTATTTTTCTATCTGTAACAACACCTCCTGTTTTGGGGGAGAACTGCAGCGAGTTTGACACTCCTCAAGCACAGGTAATACCTGCTCGCAAATAACAATCATGTTGCATCTCTAAACTGAGAAATTAGGGTTAAAATGTATCAGAATACATTAAAATAAACTAAAATTAAATGCAGTAAGAAGATGGTAACAATGTATACTAGGATATAATACAGTATGGTGAAGATTTATAGAGATCAGTAAATAGATAGCACCCATCCCTGTTGACAGAACATTTATTCACAGTCTGTAAAATAAACAGATTCATCTTTTTAGTGATTCTTTTGTGGGAGTTTCAGTAAACCTCGTCCTGTGGTTTATGACAAGCATACAAACACACACACACACACAGAGGCACAGGCAAAAACGTTATTGCTGCTTTGCTTTTGGTGATGGGCGATAAAAACACATTGAGGGTCTTTTTAGTCTAATACTGTTTACTACTGACTTGGCAGCTTAATATATAATAAAGTAAACCCTATTTGGAGTCTAAAATACAACCCCAATTCCAATGAAGTAGGGATGTTGTGTAAAACATAAATAAATACGATGATTTGCAAATCCTTTTAAACTTTTATTCAATCAAATACACTACAAAGACAAGATATTTAATGTTCAAACAAATAAACTTCATTGTTTTTTTCGCAAATATTCACTCCTATTGAATTTGATGCCTTCAACACGTTCCAAAAGAGCTGGGACAGGGACAACAACAGACTGGGAAAGTTGAGGAACGCTCAAAAAACACGTGTTTGGAGCTTTCCACAGGTGGGCAGGTTCATTGGAAACAGGTGAGCGTCATGATTGGGCATAAAGAGAAGCATCCCCCGACAGGCTCCGTCGTTCACAAGCAAGGACGGGGCGAGGTTCACCACTTTGTGAACAACTGCGGGAGCAAATAGTCCAACAGTTTAAGAACAACTGTTTCATTTTATGTTTTATACAACGTCCCAACTTCACTGGAATTAGGGTTGTAATTATTCGACTTTTCTGCAAAGTCAGGTGTTCATTAGGATCCATTACAGATGAAAATTTCAATTTAAAACAAAAACAAAACAAAGAAGAACAGAGAAAAGAAGGCTTTTTATGTTCTGGTGCATTGTTGGTGAAACGTGTTGTAGCCTTGTTGTCTTTTTTTTTACCTTTACATTCATTGTGTTTTTAATTTTGTGCCGCAGGTGCGAGCCGCGCCGCCTCCACCCAAGCAGCAGCAGCCCCGTCGGCAGCAGGACAAGAGCGACAAGACAGAGGAGGTGGAGATCACGCTGGTGTGACGGACAGGCTGTCGCAGGTGCACAAAAGATGAAGCCGGATGAGAGACGGGACGTTTCGAGGGAGGGGTGGGCGGGGTGGGGTTGTGAGCTGAAGTGAGCAAAAACGAACTGATGCTGAACCGCGCCGACCCCTCCGGACGCTCTGCATCTTCTCGCTGAGGAGGGGAGCACAGACACACTCGCATAATCCAATCAAATAATCCTCTGATTCGCCTCCCGGTGAAGTGCAGCAGAAGCCGCCTCGCGTCCCTCTTCATCCCTCCCCGTTCTTCCAATCCGGCCTTGGAACGTGACCTCACTGGGCGGCGAAGCAGAGCGCCGTGAAGAGGAGATAAAACGCTCCGGTGGGGGGGCGGGCTGTGGGGAAGCAAGGAATCACGGGTTTGATCAACTTTCTTTTGTCTTTTGAGTACAAGCTAAGTTACAGAGTTCTTCTCTCCTGCACTTTTTTAATTACATTTGACTATTCTTCTTGAAACATTCGGTTTTGGAGCCCCAAGCTAACAAAACGTAGGAAAAAACATGCAATTTAAGACATGGAACAAAGTGCTACAATACATATTAACACTTTAAAACAACGGTTTGGGTTTTATAAACACCCATTTCGGGTTTAACCAGATGCTGGCTGTGTGAGATCAGAAAGAGCGAGAGCAACAGAATGTGACGTTTAAAAACAGGAAGCCACCTGCATGAAAATGAATATTTAGAACATTTAGTTTAGTTTTCCATTTCAGATCACCAGTTATTTGTTGGGAACTTGCACGTCCGCTAGTTCTGAGGCCCCGTAAAACGTAACCGTCTTCAAGAGCGGGGGGAAAGAAAAACCTGCTGAGTTTGTCATTTTTGAAGAAGCAGAGGGGTGTTGGACTAAACGGACAGAGAAAAGTGGGTGTTGTGTGGACACAGTGCCCACCCCCCCGCAGCCCTTTCCTCGCCATATCCAGTCTTTATCATTATATGTATTTAATGTGTATTAGTACAGTACATTACTGTTGTCCTAGGAATGTTTATGCCCATCGTTTCATATAAACTAACTCGGCCGAGAGGAAAAGAGTCTGATGCGAAGCGGGAGTTTTTAGGGCATTGTAAATACAGCAGGAAAGGAGAGAAGAAGGAAGAGGCCGAGGACGGGAGCGGAAGAAACAGAAACGAGAGCTGACCGAGGCTGGATCCTCACCTCTTTTGTTTTAAGCCAAACTCTTCCCTTCCCTCCTTTACGTCTCTCCGCCTCTAATGATTGTTCTGTCTTTGGGCAGTCAGTGTGAATCAGTGGTTATAACACACACACATACACACACACACATGTTATATCTCCTTACTTTCCGTGTGCCGTTTAGCTCTGATTGAAGAAGGCTGCTGGTGCTTCGAAATGCACTAAAATCACTATGTGGTCACAAAATCAAACATTTAATTTTAAATAACGTAAACAAACGACCCGTCCTCGTTTACCTGACGTGCATCACGTTTGCACTCCCCCCTCCCCCCACCCTCCGTCAATAATATTAACCTGAACGAACAGGAAGCAGGACGTGCTAATAGCCAATCAGTTGGGGTTTCTTTTTGTACTCGAAAGTAAATAACCCCCCCTTCCTCCTTTTAAGCTTCAAGCCTCTAAAAACTCCTTGCCCTGAAGGGCAGCGTAGCACTTTTATTTATTTATACCTTTTTTTAGGAAGTAGCAGTTCCCTCTCGTGGCAGCAGCGCGGACGGAGGAGACTCCCAACGAGCCGCTGTAGCTGCAGAAACGAGCTTTTCTTTTTTTTTTTCGTACGGACTCTTACAAAAACACTTTGGTTCAGTGCGACTGATGCTTAAAAAACAAAACAAAACGATGCACTCTACGAAAGAATTGGAACAGTGTCGTACGATGTTTTACTTAACTTATAAAAAAAAACACAAAGAGGTGAGGTTTGAGTGAACAAACAGCAAGAATGTTTTTGTTTTTTTGTTTTTCTTCTTCTCGTTTTAGGAAGGAGCTGGCTGTTTGTGAGCGTGACTCCGTTTCCATCCTGTTCTGCGCTCGACTCTGAAAAAACACGCCTCAGTTCTTTTCCCAAGTTTTAAACTCCGAGTGTTCTCCGAACAAACCACGAAGTGAAGTACGGATAGAGCCCCAGTTTGGGAATATCTTTTTGAAAATAAGGGAAATGGTAACAACAACAAGTCTAACTGTGGCAGAAAACTTATTTGAGCGGCTCCAGAAACATGATGGAAAACAAAACAAAAAAGAAGAAGACAACACATTTTCTAAAAACTTGTAATGCTCCAGATATATCAGTATCATTACGAGTGTTTTGTATTTTAAAGGCAGAGCAGTATATGTAGGATCTCACTGGGCTGTTGGAGACTCAAACTTGACTCAATATTACAAGAAAACACACAAAGTTTCCCCTGAAGTCTCACTGAACTCTGAGTGTTTGCAACCGAGTGACCAGTGAGCCTCTGGTTTTTCATTTTAATGTGCACGACTCGTAAAAGCTGATTTCTAAGCCACACACGTTATTTTGCTGTCCCTTTGTCTTGGCAGCCAGCTCCACCGTTATGGTTTAATCTACCCGAGTGAAGATTTGGAGCAATTTTTCAAAGAATTAATCTTTATCGTCGGCATAGTTTATAGATCTGGGTCTGTTTTCAGTCAGAGGAGAGCTGCTCCGCTTGGAGAGAAAACTCACCACACGTTTCCTGAACCGCCACGCTCGCCGCTCGCCACCTCAGCCCAGTGAGACACGATCTAATAGAGGTAATCCTGTAATCCTTTCAGATTACATGTTAGTAGTATTGATGTGTTGGATTGCATTAAAAGGAAGTTCTGATCTGGTAAACTGGTTTCGTTTTGTAGCTGAACAAGTGGAAGTGGTTCCCTTTCAGATACACACTTGAGTTGTTTTTTTTGTTTTTTTTTCTGCAGCTGCAGAAACAAGGTGAAGAATATTGGAACGGACGACTGTCCTTGATCTCTGAGATCTTATTTATTACGGTTTTCAAATTTGTTTTTAAAGTTTATGGTTTGAAGCAGCACTCACAGCCGTTCCACTGAAACCCATCAGTCATTTGTAACTTTTACAACTTTTTTTTTTTTTTTGCCAGTTTCTCCTTTAAACGTAACATATTCCCTTTTCTCTTTTGTCCGCTGCAGTGTTTATTAGTCTTTTTTTTTTACATGGTTTTATAATGTTCCTGGGTGGAACGATGTGGAACAACTGGCCTTCTCTCCCTCTTTTCAGACTGTTGCCACGGTGACAATAACGAGAACAGGTTCAAACGTCTTTCGGCATATTATTATAGGTTGTACAGAAAAAAACAAATTAAAAAATAAAGTTTGTATTGTGTACAAAAGTTAATTAATAAAAAAATTTTAAAAATGTTCTCGATGGTTTTGTTTGTATATTTACTGCATGTAGTTGGTCTGAGAAGAACATGGATACAAACAGGAGCTTGTGTTATTGTGTGTGTGTGTGTGTGTGTGTGTGTGTGGGCGTGACCGTGATAACAGTCTGTAAACACCCGGAGCTCGGAGTTTCCTGAGTGGAAGTGGAAAGAAAGAGAAACGGCAGCACCGACTGGTCACTCCAACCATCTGTTTGGGTCTCTGAGGACGTTCCTGCAAAATGTTTTCCTCCTCCATTTTTCTTCTTTGATTTCTCTCAATTTAACGAAACACTGTCAACATGCACCCAGAAGGAGAAGATGGTTCGCTTTCCAGCTGCGGCTCATCCTGTGTGAAAATCTATGTGTGCTCCAACCCGGACGGTACAGTAACACGAGAGACTTATAGTTTTACTCAAATGTTTCGGATGTTTTTTTAAATGATGTACCTTAAAAATCGTGTCTTGTGTGTGAGTATGCTCTCTCTGGTCGTGCCGGTGTTGTGTGCAGACAGCGTGACGGAGCGCCGAGATCTCAGAGAGAAGGTCTTCCCCAGGTTTGGAGAGCACTGCAGACGCTCGCTGGGGCTGGACGTCAGGGTGAGCTCACACCTGACAGCCACAAGTCCTGCTCACTCCGTGCAAAACGGGAGTACTGCAACAGGGAAAGTAACTCGGACCAGGAACTGGTCTGCTGCCAACCAAATCAGATCTGTTAAGGTTGCAGGTAGTCCACAATAAGTGTAAAGATGTCCATTTCTTACAAGTATTATTGAAATGCACTGGTCTTCGTTGAAGGTTAGGTTGCACTATAATTTACTCTTATTTATAACCAAAGTCATACTAACAGGGAGGCCTGAATCATTTTATGAGCTTTTTATTCTGATCAGATACATAAACATTTTACCAGATACTCTTGTGAGACAAAATTAATTGTAAACTCTGCTAAAACAAACTTGTATACAGAGCAATTTAGGAATGGATTAAATTCCCTAAAACCATAAGAGATTTAAAAAGCATGCTTTCTTTCAAAAGAGCACTGAAATCTTATTTTCATTAAATCCTATTTTTTTAAATCTAGGTTAATGTGTGTAATTTGTAAAATGTGATGTCTGACTAATTTGGTGATATTTTATGTGAAAGTCAAAATGGTTTTATGTGTTGTATGAATATGTTTGTGTTTTATCAGCTGGAAGATTAGTAACCACTTTGGTGGAAATTAATGGGGGGATCCTAATAAAGAAACAAATAAACTCATCCGGGTCTTCTAACACGTCAGGGAAAAGTTGCTCTCAAACTTAGGGTTGATTCTGGTTATTAGTGGGAGCTCTCAGTTGGTGAAAATGCTTTATTTCAAATGAATATGCTCCTTTTCGTTGTTGGCTTGTGTTCTGAAAGGTGCGTCTGTTTCACGCAGAAGGAACTCCGCTCGTGCGTTTCTCATTTAAAGTCAAATTAAACTTAGCGCCGTAATCGTCACAAAGACAAGTCGCCTTTTTTTAAACTGCAAACATATGCGGCGATGCAAAAGCAGTTGCTTGTTTGCCACCAGGTGTGTGTGTGTGATTTATTCTTTCATATTTTCCACCTAAAGCCACTTCTGTAAAGATTGTGCTAAACTTTGTTTAATTAGATTAGACAACAAAGACAATGGGCAGCTGTATGGGGACAGCATCGTGTGTGTGTGTGTGTGTGTGTGTGTAACAAAGTGCCTCGGGGCGAGTCGATCAGCCCATTGTGTGGGGTGCTCTGCTCAATAGCTTGTGTAATTGAATGGAGGACAAGCATCATATGTCATTCAGCCGCTGCTGGGAGGTTTCCTGCCGCGAATCTCTAACTTATTTAACCTTTAATCTGCTGCTGCAGGTGATAGACCCGTTTGAGTCCAGTGATCCCAGCTGCTGGCCCGACGAAAGAACCAGACAGCAGCTGATCGACGAATGCAGGAGCAGCTCGGCTGGACCCTTTTTCCTGGTAAATTTACCTGAGAACGGGACATCCAGGCAGCCCTAAACAACCATCAGCACCAACATCTAGGATTCATTCATTCATTCATTCATGGCTATCTTCAGCTGAAATGTCTGTTTTAAACTTTGAAGGTTTTTAGTAAAGCTATAATGGAAAAAAACAAAAACATTTATGATGGTTTCTGGGTGGATGAAGGTCAGTCAGATCACCTGGGTTAGATCACCAAACACGCCAAACTGAGCAGTTTGATCAGCTGTCCTCATCCACCATGCTGTGTTTACCGTCGCGCTGCACTGTTCAGTCAGATCCAAACTTCACTAATAATACACAGGAAGTGAACAGGAGAGTTAAAACGCTTCCCTACATAATAAAAACTTCAACAGCGACCTAAAACTGAATGGTCATCGTCATTTTTTAAAAGTTTATTTAGCCTTTAACCAAGAAGAAACTCGTTGAGATTAAAAAGCCTCCTTTTGGAGAGTGCTCTGGGTAAAGGCAAAGATTAGGACAGATTAGGACAAATTACAACAATCAACACACACACATACACACATAATCTCCTTAATTTCCAGGGTGCTTTGTAAGATATTCCAGGCATTAGGTGCAACGTATTGAAATGCCTTTTATAGACGTTTGGTACTGACGAGAGGACATATTTGGACTGAAGACTGAGTTTTTTTTTATAAAATTAGGTCTGAAGTTATAAAGGCAGCTGGTCCAAAATGGCCTCATAAATTAAAATTTAGCAGCCTCAGTAGACAAGTCGTGACCGTCCAACACAAGCGTACAGCAGAGGACGGTGTGTGAGTTTTAAAAAATTCGGGCTGTTTGAGCTGCCAAAACATTTTCACACCTGACTTTTTTGTCAAGTAGTTTTGTTTTAATTAAAGTTAAGACACACATGCATCTACCAATCAACACAAATCCGCATCAAGTCTTTCTGCTGTTCCTTCTGTTCCACCACATGGTGGTGCTGCAGGCCCTGGTGGGACACCAGTACGGAGCAGCCGGTCTGCCCACCCAGGTGGAGGTGTCGGAGTACCAGCTGCTCCTGCAGGAGAGCCAGCAGGCGGGCGTCTGCACCCGGCAGCTGGAGGCGGCGTACCAGAGGGACGAGAACATCCTCCCTCCCTCTTACCGCCTGAAGCTCTCACCGACGGTGACGATCGTCTGCTCTGCTGTCTGAGCTCGAAGCGTCTTCTGTTCCTTTCCTAACATACGGTGTAGTCATTTAAGCGCCAGGCCTTTCTGCGGCTGACGTTCGGACGGAACGAATTTCACTGTTTCTGCTCGGCAGGCAGGAACGGGGGGAGAAGCCGACGGCGATGCAAGGTATAAAGAGGAAGAAGAAGAAGTGAGGGAGGAGTTTCAGACAGCCGTGAGTCTGTGCATCCAAAACAAGGTTATGACCCCAGAGATGGCCCGTGTCTTCTACAGATCAGGTGAAACCAACACTTTTGTCTGAGTTGATTTCATTTGTGTCATAGCACTTTAGTCCAGATGTTTCCTGACCGCTTCCTCCAGACCCTTCAGTGAGACCATCACAAAGTCTTCATGATCCCGCCCCCTCAAAATAACCTGGGTCCTCCATGGGATTTTCACTATTCAATGCCTGATGCATTGAAAGTGGCATCTCCCTCATCGCTTCAGTAACATACAACTAAATCTACGCTCCCATGTTTGTCTCCAGCTCTTGACGCGGACCTGAGATTCGCTCTGGGCGAGTGTCCTCTTGAGGACATCGTCAGCCGCTGTGTGGTCTATGTCCACAAGGTCACTGATGCAGAGGAAGACAAAGGGAAGAAACTGACGAGTTCACAGCTGCAGCCAAAGTCAGAGGTAAAAATCAACTTGGTTCTCCTGTGCAAAAGTCTTGAATTGTCCAGAATCTCTTTGTTTTTTTTCCCCAAATCATCCAGACTTGGTGGTTTTGATCGATTTGTTCTCCAGACTTTCTGAAGGTCTTTCCAAGTACTTCTTTGGATTTTGTTGGCTGCTTTTTCACTCATTTTCAGTCCAGTATTTGACCATTTAATCTACTTAACTTCAATTAATGAATCATTCAGGCATAAAAAAACTAAAAAACTTAACAAATGAACCGGAGTTATGTCGACGTGTGACAGACAACTGAGCAAAGAACTGGTTTTAAATGGACTCTTCACTATTTGTTCCCATTTCTTTAGCTGCATCTGTGAAAAATACCAAAGATAACACAGTTTGATAGTCAGAAAATATTTTAGCTCCAAAAAGGTGATTCTCAAATAGCTGTTAGCTGAAAACTTGACATCCAGCAGAAGATGAATGGAAGACAGAAGCATCTCTCAGGTCCTGTTTCAGGTCTTCAGAGGGTTTCTCTGTTTCTTAAAGACATGACTTTCACATCCTGTTCATCTGCTGTAGATGAACAGGCACTTCTCGTGTTTTTGAAAGCGCACATTTCTGAATATGCTGTCATGATGAGACACAGGAACACAGGGAGATAAATAGTGAAAAAGCAGCAAAAGTCACCAGAAACAACAACTTTGAAAGCCCTTCAGATGAGATTACAAGAATGAAAGTAAAAAAAGAAAAAAGAAATAAATCAGGGCGGTTTCAAACTTTTGCACAATACTGTACATGAAAGGAAAACAAAATCAACCCAGATGCTCTTCCCAGGGCACGTCATTATCGCAAAGTTCACGTAAACATTGAGACGAGTAAATATGATCAGGATTTGTGCTCTGTTCTACTTTTCGTTTATTGTGAAACCAGACAGCTGAATATTTTTCTCAAATTTCCAGGACGAAACTTTGGCTCGGACCACCGTGACGACGGCCCCCACGCAGGCTGAATTATTAGCCGAACTCTGCGACGACTTCCTGCCCGCTCTTGTCGCTTCCCGCCGACTTCTGCTGTACACCACAACTACAGAGTGTGACCGTCGCCACGGCTACACTGCAGCCCGGAGGCGGGGCTACGCCGACTCCCTGTGCCGGCAGGTGCTCTCGGACCTCCTGATGATGACTGACAGCGTGGGCGTTTCTCTGCCCGGCACAGACGCTCACAGCAGGGATGCTTTGTCCGAGGAGCAGCTCGAGCAGGAGCGTCTGTGCAACATCCTGTCTCGACTTTATGACATCAGTCGGCCCGAGGAGGACGAGGTGAGGAGAAGGAGAAGCTTTAACAGCTTGTGGTGCGATAATGCTGTTGTTGTGACAAGAGTTCTAAGTGCAGCCTTTTATCTGTGGCAGTTCCCCGAATAATGTCTTTATTTCCTCTTGTTCCATCAATTTAAAGTTTTCTCACGAGTGCTTTATCACTTGCTGGGTTGCTATTCTCAAGTCTGTTTAAAACTGAGGCAATAAATTATTAAAAAAATCTGCTCCAAACTGAATTTCCCTCTCATTTGTTGTAGATCAGAGCTTACGTGGAGCTGAGGGGCCGACAGGGCCCTCTGGTGGTAACTGGAGGTCCCTGCACCGGGAAAACAGTGTTAATGGCCTGCTGCACTCAGCAGGTCTGGGGTCTTTTTTATGTTGCTTTTAATTTAAATATATATGTTAGGCACACGTTTTAATATATTTAACTTATCTGGCTTTAAGGAAATACCAGCAGTCCACCCAAAAAGAAGTAAATCTCTTCAAGTTTTGCTTTTTCTTTGCATAAAAATGTTATTCATGAGCTGAAGCATTTCAGTTTATTGATTATTGAAAGACTACCACACAGTGGTACTGGATGATAATTGGATATTAATCTGTATATAAGAAGAGGTTTATCAGGAAGTAATGTTTTATATATAAATGGAAATAATAAAAAATGTTAACAATCAAAGGAAATGGAAGGAAAAAGTGGGTAAACCAATGAAAAGATGTTTATATGTGCATTGTATTAAAGTGCTGCACATATCTGTAGCACATGATGGGAAAGATTTCCAAATGTTTTGTCTGTTTTCCTCCCCAGATCAAGTCTTGGCTGCCTGGCGTTGATCCTGTGATGATCGGTTATTTTTGCAGCCTGTCAATCAACACGACTCCAGAGCATCTGCTCTCCAGTTTGTGTTCTCAGATCGTCCGGTCTTTGTCTAGAAGAGAACCCGACTTTGGCCCCTGCAGAGACCCGGGCGATCCCAGTTCCAGCACTGACTCCAGAGGAACCGCAGCCGACCACAGCCACAACGAGCATCCCTCTGAGGAGAGCTTCATCCTCTCCGTCATGTCGTGTTCTGCTCCTAAGATGCGTAACGCTAACGCCTGTCTGTCTGAACTTAAAGAGCGTCTCGACTCCCTCCTCTCCCAGTTTGCCTCCACCACGCAGCCCCTCATCCTGCTCCTGGATGGGCTGGATCAGCTGGAAGACGACGGTGGCGCTCAGATAATCAGGAGCCTCCCTTCCCCCCTGCCCGACGGCGTCAGACTCATCGCCACAGTTACCCCCAGCTGCGCGCGTCTCCTGCAGGCCGTCGAGGAACGTTACTCGGGCAGCTGTGAGAACGAGTCGGGATACGTCCGCGTGCGGCTGGAAGCCGTGGACAGGAAGCAATGCGCGAAGTTGTTGGAGTCTTTGCTGAAACGCTCTGGGAGGAGGGTGACATCAGGACAACAAGCACTGGTGAACCGGGCTCTGACTTCCTGTTGCCTGCCTTTCTACGCTCGACTGCTGCATGCACACACCTCGCTGTGGCACTCTGGTATGACTCGTACCAAAAACTACGTTGTCTGACAGAGTAAAGCTGGTTAACATCTTCAACTAAAGGGGCAAACAAAAAAAAAGTTTGTTGAGACCAAAAGCAACAGTGAGGTGGTCTCTGTAGATTTATAAGAATATTTTACATCATATTTGAAAGAATGGGGCAAACACTTTGGATAAAAAGATGCAATTTTAAACAGTTATCAATATTAGCTAAATTTAGATGTTTATCCTGTGTCAGTCACTTTTAGACCATGTTTAGTTTGCTTTTAGGTTAGACATCTGTGGACATTTTAGATGTTATTTAGATGAGGTGAACTTTTAAATGAAGGAGCCGCTTTAAGTAAATGAATAAATATGGCTCCAGTAGGTGCTAAGCTAAGTTAAAAAGTTCAAATAAGGGCTCAAACTTAACAATATCTGCAAAAATAAGCTGAGCAATGATTAACAGACGTATCAGGCTTTTTTGTAAATGATGTTTTCTGTGGAGCTGGTTTGCAGAAATAACAACCTTTATGAGAAAAGAGAGCAAATTCCCATCTTTTGACAGCTTTTGAGTCATTCCTTCAGGCATTAATGTTGTCAGACTCAAAGTTCTTATGGTGTTTTTATTAAATTTATTGAACATTTTACTTAGCATAATCTTTATCATTTTTTTTTTTTCATAATTTACATTCATGTCGTGAAGTCACAGGGAAAATAACCTTTCAGGTAAAAAAGAAAGAGTGGAAAATTAAAAAGCGTGGCTCATATTTGTCTAATTTACAACAGTTAAAACAATATTTGTCTAATTTACAACAGTTAAAACAAGCCGGTCATGATTACCGCAAAGATGGCTAACGAAAGGCTGGTCCTCACACAGTCTGCTAAAAAGAAAAAATGTAATTTTGTTGATGAACCCTTACTTACAATTTAATCATCTTTTAAACCCGCTTGCCTAATGGAGCACATGTAAATGCTACTCGTAGTTGAATACAAACCAGTATCTGTTAAGCCAACCCAAGATATCAGTACTTTAAATTGAATCCATTTCTGCCATTTTCTCTTTCTGTTACCTCAGACTCGGACGTGACGGAGTCGTCGCTCCCTGATGGAGTCCATGCGTCCATTTCCTCTCTCCTGGGTCACCTGGAGCTGAAGCACGGCTCCTCCCTCGTGGCTCGTTCGGCCTCCTGCCTCAGCCTCTCCAGGGCCGGACTCTCCCAGGCCGAGCTTGCCGACCTCCTGTGCTCCTGTGGCGATGTCCCGCAGGTCAGTGTGGAGAGGCTGCTTTTGGACTTGAAGGACTTCCTCGTTGAGAGGTCCGTTTCGAACACACAGGTTTTGTTCTGGGTGAGCAGGCATTTCAAGCTGGTCGTTGGAAAAAAGTATCTGGGCGACGATGAGTGGAGGAGAAGGATCCATTCGGAGATGGCAAGCTACTTTCACGACAGATGGGTTCGTAGCAACGGGAAGCCGCTTCTTGTGGAGCATTTGTCTGGGCCGAACAATGACCCAGACACGCAGCCACACAGCCAGCCCTTTCTGTCCCCTTCGGCTGATAACGCAGGCCACGTCGGTGTGAGAAGCGTCGGCGAGCTGCCACATCACTTACGACGGAGCGGCAGGATGGAGGAGCTGGAATGTGGGCTGTTAAAGTCTTCAGGCTTTCACCAAGCTCTGGTTCAAGCTGGGCTTTTGGGTGACCTGGTCGCCATGCTGGAGGCTGCTGAAGGCTCAACGTTTTTAAGAGAAAGGCTACTCCTAGCAAGCATTTTGAAGTCCTCTGCTTGTCTCCTGCAGAGCTCACCGATGCGGCTGCCGGCCGTGATGGAGACGAGCCTCCTCCCTTACCTGGGGGTCTTTCCTGCCCTTGAAGGTTTTGTTCAAGACATCAGATGGGAAAGAAGAAAAAGCAGAAGAGGGTTAGGATTAGCACTTTGTCCCGGCCCCTGTTTTGTTCCCCCCATTCAGTTTCTAAGGCGCGATGCCAAAACCGAAGAGGGTTGTGTCTCAGAAGTTGCTGGTGGTGAGTGTGGGGTTGTCGCAGAGGTCATGGCCGACGGCTCTGTTTGGATCTGGAAAGGCTGTGGTCACGATCTCGCCGAGCTGTCTCTGAGCTGCGGGCAGCAGGCACTGAAGTTTGCCGGAGTGAAAAGTAGTGGACGGTTCCTGCTGCTGTCGACACGATGCAACAAGCTCTTTGCGTGGGATGCGACAGACCAGCAGAGGCTCGTAGAAGTTATCGACCCTCTGAAAACGGAATTCGGAGCAAGCCGAACGCCGAACAGAGTCGAGGGGTTTGTCGTGTGGCAGAGGATGTTCTGCCTGTGGTGGGGAAACGAAACCTTTGTCAGTGTCTTCGATATGTCCACTGAGACCATGACTCACTTCCAGTGCCAGGACTGCGTGACCTGTGTGGTTTGCTCCCTTAGCGGCTTTTGCATGTACTGTGGACAGGAAGATGGCACAGTGTCAGCATTTGACATGAAAACCAACAGTCCTCTTGGCTCCTGTTCGAACCGGAGCGCAGTGGCGTTGATAATCCTCCGTGAGGAGAAGCACGAAATGGCATGTGTCGACAGGACTGGGAGCATTGCGTTATGGGACATAGCTGACGAGATCCTACCACCGGGACTTGTCAAAGAAGTCTTTATTCAGGATAAGTCTCGCGCCATTCAAAATACAGATCACGCTGAAGATAGCAGCGCTCTTTTGGTGTGTCAGTCTCATCAAGTGACACTGTGGGACACACACAACTGGGAGCTGTGGGACCAGTTCTCGGCTCCACGAGGGAGAGCCTTCCTCCAAGCACTGCTCTCCATGGATGCGCACCTTTTCTTGGCGCTGTTAGACTCCTGCACCTCCATCATGGTGTGGAGGCTCAGCACCGGGGAGTGCGTCCTCTCTTTAGAAACAAGCAGCCAGCCCCTCGCACTCCTCAGGGTGGCCTCGGACGTCGTTTGCGTCCATCACGACGGCTGCCTGACGGCGTGGGACTCTGAGATGATTGATGCTGCAGAAACGAGTCCAAAAATGAGGGGCGGAGTAAAAGGAGTGGCGGTCGAGCAAACAAGAAAGTGGTTTTACACGACGGATGGGTCCGAGAACGTGTGGAAGTGGAGTTTAGACACCGGGCTTCCACACGTTAGCTTCGTGCACGAAGGGCCTGTAGACGAGCTGCGGCTGTCTCCGAACGGCATCTGCCTCGTTTCCATCTCAGGAGGAGAAATCTACGTTTGGCAGACTGAAACGGGTCAGAATTCCCTGCGGATCTGCGGCAGCAGAGCCACAAACGTCCTGATCACCCCGAACGGTAACTTCGGCGTGAGCATATCCAAGCAAGGGCTCTCCCGCGTTTGGAAGCTGGCTCACGGAGCCGTTGTGTGCAGCATTCACCAGCATCTGTCCGACGCTCAGGTGTCGCCCGAGAGCACCTTCCTCATCGGCCTCCGCGGCGGAGACCTGCTGGCCGCCAGCCTGTGGTCGGGTTCCATCAGCAAGTGTTTCTCCTGCGTGGACGTCTCGGAGCGTGTTGTTGCTTTCCACGTGCTTTCAAAGCACCCAAACTTCGTGGTGGTGATGGCCGCCTCAGGGGCAGTGTACACCTGGAAGGTCTCAGAGGAGACTGTGTGCCAGCACTTCCAGCTGCCAAATACGTTTCACTGTCAGCCGCAAGACTTCCAGATGTCCTCTGACGGGAGCTATGCCCTCCTATCCGCTGAAAATAACTTCATCAACGTCTTGGACCTGTCTCGGGTCAGACTGTGCTCATTCAAGGCTGAGGGTCTTGTCCTTCGGGCTTGCTTGGACAAAACCGGATGCTATCTCGCGTACATATTCGACTCGTCCAGCGCGGAGAACAGCTGTACCTGTCTGCTGCACGCGAGCCTCACCCTAACAGTTGCACGGCTTTCGGATGGAGAGAGACTGGGAAGCGTGCGTTTGTGTAAGAATCCATCAGCTCTGATTGTGAGCGAGCCTCAGGGCGTGTTTGTGGGTTTCGAGGATGGCTCTGTTGGCGTGTACTCTGTTTTTTCTGATGTTCGTATGGATGAGCAAGAGTCAGTACGGAGGAGGGGGACAGCAAAAGGTCGGCTGGAAAAATGTCCCTTTGACAGAGAACCATTAAACTGCTTCTGTCAGTTCAAACCCAATGTTACGTGGCGTTAAGCCAAAACAGAAACAGCTGTAAAATGACATCACATTACCTGTATGTTAGGTACAAAAATAACTAATTACAACTGCATTTATTATAAAAAGTAATATTTTATTATACAAAAGCACGGTAAGGTCAACTGATGAGTGACAATGCAAATATTTCCATTATTACTTTAAGTTAATTTTATGTCACACTATTTCGGCTCTATTTTACAGTTCTTTTTTTTTTGTTTGTTTAATAAATAACTATTTGTGACTGCTGCCTCCTGTATCATTGTATGTCAGGTTTATCATTAAAAATACTGTGCTATAATTTTGTTGGGTGTGAACTTTTTAAACGTCCGTACAGCAGCCATACTCCTTTTCAAACAAGACGTAACCTAACAAACAAAAACAAATCAGGACAAATAATATGTATGAGTAGAATAGAGCTAGAATAACATGCAAAAAGTAAAAGTGTGCTTCAGTGCCTATATGCTGACATCTTTAAGGTAATGTTTCTCAGAGGTGGAAAATATTGAATTACATTCACTTGTGTTTTTGTGATTGAAAATGAATTTTAGGCTTTTTTAAAGTAATTATTATCTTTACTTCTACTTTAATATGTTTTATTTCAAGTATTGTACAAGTATTGAGTAAGAAAATGTGAATATAAACGTGAATTAAAATCAGAAGAAGGAAAAAAATGCACCAACACCTGCAGTGACTGGGTCTGTTCCTTACCAGTCAGCCGGTGTTTGATCCGGCTAGGAGTGATGACGAGCGGCGAAGGAGGAGCTTCCCTGTTGAAGAAACCCGTACAGATTGTGGACAAGCTCCGCCCACTCTGCCCCCATCAAACATTTTAGGACTATTAAATGATAAACCTTTGCTTTCCATCTTTTCCTGCCTCCAACATTTTGATCGGGAGCAATCGAAGAAGGGATGTCCAGCTGAAGCTTCTTTAAGCGCTGAAGCATTACCAAAATTATAATAATAATAATAATAATAATAATAATACTTGTATGTCCTTTGTAAATCTTTGCAAGTTGCAGATTAATGCACTGAAACTTTTTAAGCGCTCAGTGGTGCCCCCTGCTGTTCAGAAAGTTTGAGGTAAAGAAAAAAGAACAAATGTCTTCAAATTCACAGGACTTGTTGTCCATGATGAGAGGAATAAACACAGTTAAGGACTTGTTGGTAAATTATTTTTGTCCTATGTTTTAGAAGGGGTGTTACGTCGCCCCCGCGCGCCCCCTCAAGCCCCCCCCCTCGACGTTTGTGTGTATTTCTGGGAGTGGGTTTTTTGCATGATGTTTTAAAGACATGATCAGCTGATGAATAGATAAGCTGTCTGGCAAAATATTTTATATACAACTGTATATATTTGGGCAGACAGACTTTAACACAGATAATGTAATACTTAAAATGTGAATGTGTGTGTGTGTGTGTGTGTGTGGGGGTACGCTATGTTGTCCCACATTCCCAAATGTTATCAAGTATGCATGCTGGGGGTGACATCAAGACTTAAACCAGTTAAAAAGTAACATTTCTTGAAGAAACACGCATGGCTGACAAAGATTTCACGAAGATCTTGTGCAGCCTGTTAGATGTGTTGGGGATGACTGTCAGCTAATGCAAATCTTGATTGCATTGGAGAAACGTAAAATAAAACACTCATTCATTCAAAGCAAGAATAATGTTTTTTGGGGGCCCTGAGCTGCTCTCTCGGCATCTTATTTTTGATCAGTACAAAAGTAAAAAGAGCCATCGGCTAATTAGCTTGTACCAGCCTATCCCAGCAAGAAGTGATGTAGAGAGGTGGGGCATCTTTGTAAATTGTTTAGTTTATATAATCTCTGGGCGTGTGGGATTCAGGAAAAACGAATGTTTCCGCTGCCCCTGTGCTGCCTTCACGGCCCTCCGCGAAAAGCTCGTAATGTTGATTTCCTCCTGAGCTGGACGCGCGTTGCTTTTTAAAACGGCGGGGGGAAAATATCATGAATACTGTAAACTGTAGGTGGTGACAAACCTAACCTAACTACCACGACGAATATTTTATTGTATGAAGAAAAACCGAGCGGTGTGAATGTTTCAAAACGAGCGGTTTTGTTACGCACCTCACAGAGAGAGAGTGTGGTAATTCCGACGGCGTTTGAAAGCGGCGGCTGGTGAAGAGCGCTTGTTTAGATGCCCGCTGGGGTCAGTCTGCGTGAAGACATGCAGGTGTACTGTTGGGGAGACGGCTCCTGTGGACAGGTCGGACCTCGGGCGGCCCTTAGCCCGACCTGCTGGTCTGTCCCCGGGCTACCGAGCAGCATCAGCTGCGGGGAGCGGCACACTTTACTCCTGAAAGCGGACGGGAAAGTTTTGTCATGTGGGCAGAACTCGCGGGGCCAGCTTGGCCGAAGGAACCAAAGCGGAAAGATGCTAGGTGCGTAATTTGTAATGATAAAAAAAAAAAAATATATATATATATTAAACGGACTCTTAGAGGTCATTGTATGTACCCAGAGTGGCCGAGTATGTGCGTTAATTTAATTCCCGATTATTTAGTTTTGTGTCAGGGATATGTATATTTTTTTAATTGTGTGTTGTTGTTATGAGTTTACTGCTTTCGTCGAGAGTCATAAATCACCTCTGACTAACCCCTGACGTAGACTGACTGACTTACTGAGAAGTTTTAGTTTCGTTTCATCCTCATCATCTTGAGCAACGAAACTAAGCGAGAAGCCAGAGTTGACCCGTGTCGAGTTCAGGTGCGGCTCGGAAAGTTAAGTGTTCGGCGAAGTCCCGCATTCAGGGGCGAGTTGAAAAACGCGGGTCGGCTGACGTCAACACGAACTGCTAACTGGGTTGAGGGGGATTGGTTTGTTGGTTGGTTTGTTTATCAGTCGTAGAGGTTCAGTACACGATTATTTCCGGAAAGGTTCAATAAAATCCTCCCTGTGGTTCATGACATATTTTGCTAACAGACGGACAGAGTTGACTCTATTACTAAAACTAGTCATTGGCAAAAATTTTTAAATGTTCTTGTGCAATCTATTAGCGCTCAGAATATGTGTTGAGAATCGTTTTCCTCTACTACTTCGCCAAAGTTTATGTCAAGTACTGTGAAATTAATGAAGTCAAAGCCATTTTTGGTGGGGTTTTTTTCAGGTCAGTTTGCTGTGGCAGCCATCTTGAATTGTGTTGACTCCAAAATATGTATTTCAAATAACTACTTCCTGCAAGATTCATTAAAGTTTGTCCAGCGGCAAAAACACTGTCGCTCTGCCTTTGCCTTATGGCGGAGGACAATAATTAATTATACACAAAAGACGGATTTAGCTGCTTGGCCTTAGAGAACAGTACTACAGAAGTAGTGTAAAGTAAATTTTCTGTCATATAGGAAATTCCCTTGTTTTATAGAAGTCGTATGTTAGTTATAGAAGCATAAAAACACTGAAAAGGTTTGTATTTTGACAGCTATTATGGCTTTTAGGAAAGTTCTCCTTTTGTACATTCTGGCTAATTTTAATGGCTTAATTTGATACATTATTTACTTAGATATTTTCCACATCTACAAGTGAGTTATTGTCTTCTCGAGCCTTAGTTCTCTTACGTCTTAGTTTCCTGAGGGCTGGTTGTAACTTTCAGCAGAGGTGCGTTCAGGAGGCATTCTTTGCAGCTAATGAACCGTGTGCTGGATGTGCTCCAAACAAAGTTTTTGGACTACATCCAGCACATTTGAGCATCAGAGGGGAGATATCCAATATCTCAGGTGAAGTTCGTCGTGGCTGCACTTAAACCGAGTCGGGTACTTCTGTCGTTAACAAGCTGAGAAAAAGTCAGACTTAAACGAACGGATGCTGGACCTACAGGGATAGTTTAGTCCGTAGTTCAGTTTTCATTAATGCAACATATTTTGCTTGTGTTTCATTACCGCCGAGAGACAAAAGGCAGGCGATGATGTTTACTCCTAGCGCTAACAGATTGCATGAAGTTGCACGTTTTTTGTTTTTTGACAGACCAAAATGGCTGTAACACTGTCATATTTCAACATAATGATCTCAGTTTAAAACTCCAGGCGGCGGGTGATATGCATTTCTTCTAGCTTTTTTGATAAACAGCCACTAGGTTCAAATGTGTGCCGTATTTACTGTATTATCATTAAAAACCCGCAGCGGCTTCTTAGAACACACTGAGGCTTTTGTTGTTCGTTTCATGTGAAGAAAGTCAACTTTCACACCCTGTTGACCTTCCGGTGTCTGTCTGAGTTCGACCGTCCGTCTGTGGCTCTGTTTCAGGCTGTGTGGAGAGTCTAGGCAATGTGGTGGCGACGGCCTGTGGCCAGGATCACTGTCTGGCTCTGTGCGCATCCGGGCACGTGTTCGCCTGGGGGGCGGCAGAAGGCGGGCAGCTGGGGCTGTCAGCGGGGCAGCTTCACGACACTCAGAGGCCGAGGCAAGAAACGAGTTTAGGTCCAGTGTGCAAACATGCATCGTTCTCACACACACACACACACATTTAACCAGTTTTTATGTCATCACTGTGCAGCCGGGTGCCCATTCCAATGGCCATCCAAATAATTCAGGTTGCTTGTGGAAACACCCATTCCCTGGCATTGACTAAAGGTAAGACGGTGAACTCGCTGATTCGTCACAGCTTAAAATGCACGAAGGTCGTTTAGTGTAACAGCAGTTTAGTTTTTAGGTTTAAATGGCCCCGCATTGCACGTACGAATGAGCCAGGTTTGTGATTATCTGCAAACACAATAAATTCCAATTTAAATGCTCTGTCTTGACCCTAACAAGAAAAGAAGAATCTCCAGTTATGCTTCCAGGTGTAGAGCAATCCTGGTCCTCGAGGGTCACCATCCTGCATGTTTTCCTTGTTTCTCTGCTCCACCACACCTGATTTGAATCAATGGGTGATTAACAGGCTTCTGCAGAACATGAAGAGGTCATTTAACCACTGAATCAGGTGTGTTGGAGCAGGGAAAGAAGTAACACATGCAGGATAGTGGCCCTCCAGGACCAGGATTGGAGACCCCTGGCGTAGAGAGAGGGGCGGCACCACTTTTTACAAATCGTGCATCTTCATTATTTTTGTTGACTGTAGCAAATACAGACTTATTTGCCAAACCCCCCCAATATTTTCTTCTCTTTTTCTCTATATTTTCTGTCACCACAACACACTGTGGCTTTAGCATCTCAGCCAATATCATCTAAATCCCGAGTGGGCGTATCGGACTCTGAGAGTCCAATCGATTGGTGAAATTGTCGTTATTATTGGCAGGCAAAGCATGAATGAGTGGTACTGGGAATGTAGAAACCCATGATTTAACGCAGTCCAAGCAGTTTGTTTTCCATATCGATACGGCCCACTTTGATTTAATGATTCAGTTTGAATATATTGTGGCTCTCTAGTGTCGATTCATTAACTTGATGAGCTCTTATTCTGTTTTATTTCTTTGCTTTTTATGTGAGCAAAAGAGCATTTTAAAACCTTGTGCCTTGTGTAATTTCTTTTATTTTCAGTAACTTGTTTTTAAGATTCAGAATCTTTTCTTTTTGATTATTTATTTTTACATCTTGCCACGTCCCAGGCGGAGACGTCTTCTCATGGGGCTCAAACAGTCACGGTCAGCTGGGCCTGGGGAAGGAGGCGTTGCGACACCTGCTTCCCGTCCCGGTGCTCGCCCTGAACGGCGTAGCGGTGACCCAGATTTCAGCCGGGGGAGCCCACACGCTGTTCCTCACGCTCCCCGGTTTGGTGTACTGCTGCGGTGCCAACAAGCACGGCCAGCTGGGGCTCAACAGGGTGGACGAAAAAGGTACGAGAATCTCGACGTTCTCGGCCCTGCTCTCATGTTTTTAGCTCAGAAAGACTTTCCCTTTGACAGGATGATGTTTAAGATCAACTACAATGTTTGAAATTCTGCCGTCTGTTTTTTTTCCCTATTTCTTCTGATTGCCAACAGGCAGGTTCAACATCTGTATGGTACCTGCACTCAGAGCTCTGAGCGTCTCCTTCATAAGCTGCGGAGAGTCACACACTGCTGTGCTAACAAAGGTACACACACTGGTGTGAGGGATTTACACGGTGTGGTGATAAAAAGCTTACTTTAGCATTACTCACTGATTCATTTTCACACCATAAAGATAGTCAGTCCAAGGCATGTATGGGCAAAATACTGGCCAAGTGGTCCAAAAACCATCATTTTATCAGTAAATTTAAAGCAGCTAAAAACAAAGTCTAAAACTGGCATCTTGGCCCATAAATTTGCAGCTTTTGGGTTAAAATAGGCCTCAGTTTTTATTTTCCAGGTTAGTAAGGTCACAGAACCAGATGATGAATGCATGCTGAATGCTTCGGTTCATCAGTGTGTTTGATATTACCACAGATCATTGCTGTGCCTTAGGGGTTTAATAACATTTTTTTAAAACTAAGCTTGCTAACTGTGCTACAGACTTGTCATTATTGGAAAAATAAGCGCCCCCAACCCCCCCTAAGATAAGCTCTTATCTGCTGTGTGATTTGTAGGAAGGGAAGGTTTTCACTTTTGGAGAAGGAAGCAGCGGTCAGCTCGGTCACAACTCCGCCGCCGACGAAGTCAGACCCAGACTGGTTGACGGTCTCGGTGGACCCGCGTCACAGATTGCATGTGGGAGGTACGTTTGTGAAAACCGGTGTTTTTAGTTTCAGACGGGCTGATTTCATTTCTGATTAAATTTTTTTGTCACAAATGACACATTGTGTTGTCAAAAAAAAAAAAAAAAACGCTTTCTAATGAAATTCATAATCGGTTTTGGCCTCGCAGGCGTCACACTCTGGTTTTGAGTTCCTCCGGCCAGCTGTGGGCATTTGGCAGTGGGGACAAAGGACAGACGGGGACTGAACAGCGAGAGGACAGTCTGTCTCCAGCCCTGGTTCAGCTTCCGTGGACCTCTGACGGCGCCACGGCAGTACCAGCTGGTAGGTATGACTTCGCTCAGGGTGGCAGGTGCTGTGTTGTGATATTTGTTGAAGAACTATTTTGAATGAAACTTCAATGAGACTAAAACATAAAACTCCTCAGGCTTGAGTCAAATTAAAATAACAGTAGCTGACGTCTGAATCTTCAATGTTATTTTAAATTCTGGTTTTAAAATTTGCATTCATGTTTGACGCAGACTTGAAGATCTCAGCTGGATGGAATACAAACTTTATTTACTCTTCGTCCGCAAAGGTAATGTTTAATTTACTCAAAACTAACATTTCGTGCAGAAGAAACATTCGAACTGACTGCTTTAAACTTCTAATTATTTTTTTAAGGTTGTGGGTAATGGGCAGATTACCGGGAGGCTCGATGAGGCCAAACTGCAAAGATGGTTAACGATGAGACACAGCAACGTTGAGACAAAGAGGTAACTTGGTTTGCTTTTTCTCCCTCGGTATATTTTAAGGCTGAGTCGTGGAAGATGTTTGTTTTTGTGTTTTAAAGCGCTCCTAACGTTCTCCTGTTTTGCTCCACAGAGAAATTGGGTCGATGTTTCTGACGGGATCCAGCCTCGTTGCGAGCTTTACCAAAGTCAAGTGAGTCCAGTTTTCGACCGGCTTTAATTCTGCTGCGTTCATGTCCGTAATGCGAGCCGCAGAAGTTCAACAGTCGGTCACACTTTTCTTCTCCTTCACATCAGCGGGACTCCGCTGGAAGCAGGTGCCTTGACGGTGGACCTTGAAGCTGCCAGCCAAGCTTTCGACCAGATGTTGGCAGTCCCATGGATCAAACAATCAGTTAAGACCACATTAACCATTTAGAGAAAATACCAAATTTATTTAAATCCTCTAAAATGACGAAAAAAATAAAAAGAACAAAGGTGGTGTTCTCTGAGGCGGTGCTTCTTCTTGAAGGTGAAGCATTTATGACTTGACATTACAACATAATCCTGGCTTTTATCAGCAGGAGTTCAGTGAATAATGCGTTTGTTTTGGTCGATCAACCACCTGCTACACTTCCACGACGTGGAGAATGTAATCTAACTAAGCTCCTTTCCACGCAGGTGAATCTAGGTCTCCTGATAGACTCGCTCTTTGCCTCGACAGCTGCGCTGAAATGTCCAGAGATCTTCCTGGTGTTGCTGACGTGCCCCCTCCTGCAGGAGGACTCCAGCGTGATGGCCGGAGCTTTGACTCTGGCAATCGCAATAGCGGACCTCAGCGAGAAGACTCGAGCAGCACTAAGTAAAAAAAACTTTAGAAAACTTCTTATTCAGACTTTTTATCTCAGGGTTCCTGGAGATTTGTCATTGCTGAGTTTACTTTCAGTACTGGAAAACAAAAGAATTATAAAGCTCACTGTCAATGAATGGTCCATTTTCGAACTTTTGTCATATATAAGGCGCACCGGACTATAAGGCGCATCGTCGTGCACCTCCCAATTTTTGTAACTTCGCACAGACTGCCCGCCAAGCTGCATTCAAAATGGACAATTTCAGTGCTCTAGCGGAGCTGGTTCGCTTGTATCAGCATTTATATGATCCCTCTGTGAGAGATCGCAAAGAGAATCAGACGGTTCAAAACTCATGGAAGAATACTGCACCGACATAAGCGTCAAGTAGAAACGCCTCCACCTGTAGCCTTAATGCTGCGAGCGGTACAGCTTTGTAGTTTATCAAAGTCTTACTAAAATATTATGGCTTCTTGCATATATAAGGCGCTCCGGATTATAAGGCACACTGTCGTTGTTTGAGAAAATTGAAGGCTTAAGTGCGCCTTTATAGTCGGGAAGATACGGCAACTGTAAAATTGACCGTCTAGCCATTTTTGTGTTTGCTAGAGTGACTTAACTATGGCAGCCATCTTGAATTGCATTGATTCCAAACCTTCAGCAGTTACAGATGTGAATCTTTGTGAAAGTTTCACTAAAATCCGTTCAGTTTTATATGAAAAATTCTGCTAAAACTAAACTGAGAACAAACGTAGACGGCAAGTGATAAATGCGTACAGTTTAGAAGTAAACGTATAACTAAAAAGATGTGAGATATTCCTTTTTTAAAAGTGTAACTTTGAAACTGTAAACACGGTCTTACTTTCGTTTGTTCTGCAGAAAGCTGGTGGTCTTCTCTGTCAGCCCCTTTACTGATGAAGCACATCATGGTTTTCAAAAACGCCCTGGCTTTCATGTTGAAGAATGGCCTCATAGTAACTCACAACCCAGGAGTGAAATACCTGCTGGAAGCCCTCAAGCTGCTCTACAAAGTCAGTGCTTCATGCTTCATTCTGGTCCGACTGCTGAGTTGGGGTGAAACTAGAAGTTAGGGTTTTTTTTTTTTTTAAAGACCTCATCACTTGTTTAACTATAAAATTTGACAAATTTTAACCAGTGCTGGTTTTCAGTCAGCCAGGTTTTTGTCTTTAAAGTCCACATTGTCTGACCTGTAACGTTTACTGATTGCATTGTGAGGTGCTTGATTGAGTGGAAATGTGTACAAAAAGCTTTATTTCTAATATTATCTCTGGCTTTGCTTTTTGTACAATTTTTTTTACAGGCTAACAAAACTGGGAAGTCCTACACTGTCCCGCTGAACAGCTTTTATGTGGAGGAAATCAATACTGCTATCTATCCACACGAGGATGTCACTCTTTGGTTGGCGTTCAGTAAACAGGTGAAAACAGTGTTACATGGAGTCCATTGTGTTTGTGCCTTAATTGTTTTTATTTACGATTCTGTTTTGTTCGTATAAAACTTCTACATTTCTTTGTTTTTTTTTTAAAGGAGGACGAGGACACACCCGTCATTTTCTGCCGCTACCCCTTCGTTTTCCCGCTGATTTGCAAGACTGCGGTGTTTAACATCTTAGCGCGCATAATGAAGGTACAGCTTGCATTCATAAATTGCATTGTTCGTGAATGTCCCCCCCCCCCCCGCTGAGGTGTTCTAATAAGACAGAGTTTTGTATCAACAGGAAGCACATCATGTCATTTATAACATGGGTGTGGAGTGGCCTGAGCAGTGGTTCTTAGACGCTCCGGAGTCGTCTTGTGCTCCAGTTTTCCAGCTGACTCTGAGACGGACACATCTGGTCGAGGACACCTTCAGGCAGCTCGCTGCAACCGATCACTCTGTCTTCAAAAGAGAGCTTTTGGTAAATATATATGTAAAAAAAACAACAACAAAAAAACAGGTTTTATGTTGGGTTTTACTTCGTCATTACATCAGGTTTGGGGTAACTAACCTAATAATCTGGAAGATCAACAACGCTTCATGTATACACTCCTTAAAAGTCTGACTTTTACAAAGTAACTTCATATCTGAACCTGGTTGAGATTGTCTTAAATATGGCAGAATTTGTTCCTAGGCAAAACAGCGTTAACCTCAAAAAGGGGCATTTTCCTAAAAGAGCAGATAGCATTTATAGTGTTTCCAGCAGCTTTATCGCTTTGTTTTACTAACCCAGGTGCTGTTTAAGGACGACAGGAAGCTGATGAATGTGAACAAAAAGGACCTTTTCCTCCACCTGTTTGACGAGCTGATGGCTCCTGAATCTGAGATGTTCGTGTACAACGAGAGCAAGACTCTGGCCTGGTTCCCCCCAAAGGTAAGACCAACCCTGTGCCTGCAGGATGTTCAAGAGGTGGGCACTTCAGGACAGATGCAAATGTTTGTGAATGTAATGTAACACTCGTTTTATTTTATTTTATTTTCTATTAAAATCTAAACGATGGAAGAAAATGGGATTTAGTGAATTACTTCCCAACCAAAAACAACTGAAGCCAAATGATTAAATAACCTGTTCACAACCCTTTTCTCTGCTCACTGACTGGTGTCCATGAAGAAAGCAGGTGTATGCACATTTTTGAAGCGACAACATTAAAATTGAACTGAAAAAGTGTCTTTCACCGGTGTAATCTGATTAAGATTTTATTCTCATTTTGGTTTTGGTCTTTATGTTACTCATATATATATATATATATATATATATATATATATATAGAGAGAGAGAGAGAGAGAGAGAAAGAGAGAGCTCTGAAGCTCAACACAATTGCTGTAAAGATAAGTGCCTCTTTCTGCCTACAAAGGCTATTAAACCTTGAGAAGACCCTAACCCTAGCCCTGAGCCAAAAGACCCTTAGTGATTAAACCCTGAGGAGACCCTAACCCTAGCACTGAGCCAAAAGGCCCCTGGCGCTCAAATCCTAAGGAGACCCTAACCCTAGCCCTGAGCCAAGAGGCCCCTGGCGCCTAAACCCTGTGGAGACCCTAACCCTAGCCCTGAGCCAAAAGGCTCCTGGCGCCTAAACCCTGTGGAGACCCTAACCCTAGCCCTGAGCCAAAAAGCCCTGATAACTCACATCCTAAGGAGACCCTAACCCTAGCCCAGGGCCAAAAAGCCCTGACCCCTCACATCCTGAGGAAACCCTAACCCTAGCCCAGG
>NC_051431.1:15456843-15525640 GCF_001649575.2 Kryptolebias marmoratus | reverse complement strand
ACCCTAACCCTAGCCCAGAGCCAAAAAGCCCTGACCAGTCAAATCCTGAGGAGACCCTAACCCTAGCCCAGGGCCAAAAAGCCCTGAACCCTCACATCCTGAGGAGACCGTAACCCTAGCCCAGGGCCAAAAAGCCCTGACCCCTCACATCCTGAGGAGACCCTAACCCTAGCCCTGAGTCAAAAGGCCCCTGGCGCTAAAACCCTGAGGAGAACCTAACCCTAGCCCTGAGCCAAAAGGCCCTAACCCTCCTAACGAAAGAAGCTATATGACTTTACTGTACGTCTCCACAGGAGGCTATATGACTCTGTAAACAGGTGCTGAGTTTGGGTTTTACGTCCTCACCCATCCCCTGACCCTGCTTCCTATTTATCTTTAATCATTGTAGTTTTTACCCCTAAAGGCTGTTCAGCTCTTAATTGATTTTTCTGATTTTTTTTTAACCCTCCGTTCATCAGCTCATAAACCCAGAAGATCCCACTTTCTTTTTCTCTACTGTGTGTTAGTTTCACATTTATTAAAATTGTACCGTATTTTTTCTGTCGCTTTCATTGTTGGGTTTGTGTAGTTGTGATGCAAACCATGTTTTTTAATGCAGATGGTCATTTAGGGTTGTGCCGTGCATCCATTCAAGACAAAAACAAAACAGGCTTCAGATTTTATATATTTTATTTAATTTCTCTTGTGCTCACTTTTAGTGTTCTGTACCTTTTTTCTGTACTTAATCAGAGTTTGATTTTTTTTTTCCTAAAAAGCCAAAAGTGGAGGAGAAGAAGTACTTCCTGTTTGGTGTCCTGTGTGGCCTGGCTCTTTATAACCACAACATTATACACCTGCCTTTCCCTCTGGCTCTCTTCAAGAAGCTGCTCCGAGTCAAACCTTCACTGGATGACCTGAAAGAGTTCGAGCCTGTTCTGGCAGAGTAAGGCCAATTTCAAAATATATAACTGAGCAACTCTCGAAGTACGCTAAACACTTACAAAAGGTTGCATCTGATTAAATGTATATTATGTGGTTTTAAATATAAGAATAAGAAATTTAAAAAAGGCTATTTGTTCGAGCATTGCAAGTGAAATAATCTTTATCGATGTTTACGGTGTGTTCAGGTCTTGGAGGTGCATATTGGAGGACTACAGTCCTGATCAAGTTGAAGACCTGGAGCTTCCTTTTACTGTAGGTTTACAAAATCAGACCGGTTCCCTTCCTGTTTTCCTTCCATGTTTAAATAACAAGCACCTACAAGTGTGGGGAGCGGTATCTGAAACGTAACGTAAATGTTGTCTGTCATGGTATTACAGATGCCTTGGGGTGGTGAGGACATCGAACTAGATCCAAATGAAGCTGGAAAATGTGTCACGTGGTCAAACAGGTGTGTTTGAAACATTAAATCTCAGTGTAACAATCTTCCTCAGTGTTTAAAAGATCTGGAGCATTGCTTTTCGGTCCATTTGGGTTCAATTTCTGTGCGAGTTCAGCTCAGAAAGCGCAGCTCCTTCTTCTAGAAGCTGTTCAGGATATTTTGCTACTGATATAAAATCTACGTCACACTAGGCACCAACTAGTCCAACTGATGAGCTTGTTTTTGTCGACAGGCATGAGTTTGTTGCCGCCTGTGTCAACCACATCTTCAACAAGTCAGTGGAGGGACCGTTTGAACTGTTCAAGTCGGGTTTTTTCAAAGTGTGCAACATAGACGTGGTGGAGTTCTTCCAGCCGGAGGAGCTGCAGTCAGTGGTGGTGGGCCATGAAGACTACAACTGGGAGGTCTTCAAGCAGGTGAGCTGAGAGCCACGCAGACAAAAAACACCTTCCCCTTTAACAATGTCATACATTTTGTTTGTCTTGTCTCATGACAGTGAACTGTGTATATAAAATATTCGACTTCAGGCACACCGTTGAGTCGTTCTATGCATTTTAATCCCGTCTGTCATTTTACAATGAGTTGCCGAATGCGACGCAGAGCAGGCTGTCCCCCTTGCACAAATTGTGAAATAACAAAAACCTCAACAACAACATTAGTGGCACCAACACCTGACGTGATCTTAACTACGTCATTTCATCGCACTGAGTCACAGCAACAACCTGAACATCTATTACAACTTTAGGGTTTGTCCTGTTTTAGCTGAGTTCTAATTTCACAGGTCAGTACTCTTTGGTAGCGTTGTTCACAGCATCACAGGACAACTAGATGTTATTGAACACTTTTACAACTGTGATATGACATCAAACAGAAAACCCAATGTTGTTGGTTACATCTTCATGCATGTTGGGTTAATTGGTGACTCTAAATTGACCCTGGATGTGTGTGTTAACGGTTGTCTCCATGTGGCCACGTGATGAGCTGGCAAATTGTCCAGGGCGAACCCTTCTCCCCCCCAACGACTGCTGGAGTCACCTCCATGTATTCTTGTTTTTAAATGTATCCTCCAGCTCCCTGCAGCCCTGAATGGGCTCGAGTGGGTAAAGAAAATGGATAGATATGACTAACAAATCAACACTGCAGACTTGGAAAGAATATTTTACATAAATCACTCTGATGTGAAGCCTATATAAACTCAAGCGAAGCACTGAGGCAAATAAGCTTGTTTTTCATTTGGAGTCGCTAAAAATGTGACGGTGCTTCTTTTTTTTGTTACAGAACACGGTTTATGAAGGAGACTACCATGCCAGCCATCCGAACATCATTACCTTTTGGGAGGTGTTTGAGAACCTGACAGCAGAGGAGAAGAAAAAGTTTCTTTGTAAGTTAAACATGCTTTTTACGACACGACACGATCACTTCTGGACTCGGTTGCTTTTGTTCTGTTACGTCACATTCCACACTTTCTCCGTGCGCCGTTTTCGCCTCCAGTGTTCCTCACAGGTAGCGACCGAGTGCCCTTCCTGGGAATGGAGTACGTCAAGATGAAGGTGGCCGTGCTGCCCGACGCCACCGAGCGCCATCTGCCAGAATCGCTCACCTGCCACGCTTTGTTGCTGCTCCCCATCTACAAGAGATACCCGGTGGAGAGGACGATGGAGGCCAGGCTTCGTCAGGCCATCAATCACAACAGAGGCTTCTGGAGGAAGTAGATGTTAGCGGCCGGAGCTATGAGGGCTTTCCTAAAAGTTGTTCTTAGTTTGTGCAGCCAGGAGAAAAAACTCAACCTGCCTGTTTTCTTTTCAGTACAAACACGTCACCTTAATCGTTTTAAAACCCATACCCATGTTATCATTTAGTATTTGCTCAGAGCACCGCTGCATATTCTTGTTTTTAAATGTATCCTAATGTTAGCTGATGCTGCTTGCACATATTTAAGACTAATCATGTTTGATCACATTTCTCAGTTATTATGTAGCACTGAGGAAGCGCAGTTTAAGGTTTTAATGACATTTAAGACATTTTCTACACAGACGATGTGTTTTCAAAACTTACAAACTAAGTTTGATTTTTTTTAAAAATCTGACCAGTTACTCGTGTAGATTTGCTACATGTCAAAATCTCTCATGGAGGAAATTCACCTTAATGTTTGGAAACAAATGTTACAAGTTTGGATCTTTGGCAAAGATTTACAAAAACAAATTCTTTGAAATCACTTTGTCATTTATGCATTATCAATCAACCGAATAAATGTTCTTGTCTTTCAGCTGCTAAGTCTGTTCATCTGTGAAGCACAGAGTCAAATAAACAAAAATATATTTACATCAAGTTGTCTATAAAAACACAAAACTGTCTTCATGGTTTTACTATTTATTGGGTTTTGTAAATTCACAATTTTTTTTCTCCTAGGGAAACTTGATCTCTGCTGCGTTCAAGGACGTCTTACCCATGGTGGAACAGAAATTTAGCTGCAAACATCGGGGATATGAAAAACAAATCTTGTGGACACGTAGCAAGTTTGTTTTTTTTAGCCACTATGATGCTTAATTTGTACTTGGTGTCAAAGATGATTGAAAGCTGAAGTGAAGCTGTGACTGATTATTAAAAAACTACTTTCTAAAATGTTAGTCTTTAAGGTCGTGTGTCCTCTTTAAAGAAGGACTTCCTGTATCAAAAGTAGCTTCAGCTCCATCGAGTTGAAGCTAAAGGTTCATCCTTTTCAGATAAAATGCAAAACTTCTGTTTTTAATTTTCCGAAATAATTTATGTGAATTATGAAAAAAAACAAACATGTATTAGCAGAAGATTACAAACACAAAGCTACATCAAATTACAGTGTTTCCAATTTCCAAAGACTAAAACCATCTTTACTCCTTCTGACTTTCAACCTGAGCAGCAAATAAACTTCATTTCTAAAAAAAACAAACAAAAAAAATATTGAAACCAACTGGTTGGATCTTTTGAGGTTTCCAACTAACGTCTCCATAAAAGTGATCTCTCTGTTCGAAAGACGCCAGGCAGAAAAAACTTACACGAATGACGACAAAGGATTAAATATTTAAAACTGTGGTTTCACGCCTCCGCTCGAAAACCCTTTTTCCTCCCGGTCAAACTGTGACAGGAAGAGCGATTCGCTTTAGTTCGCACATTACGGTCGAGCTAAACATTCAGGCCAAGCCAGCTGATCAGTTTTTAGCCCAGATCAGAGTTCCTTCACGGCCTCAAAAGTCCTGTTTGTGGGAGGTTAATGTGCTTTCTTCCTGTTGGCTCAAAAACATCAGCTGTGACGATCGGACCGAAAACAAAACCTGCCACGATAGTTTAACTATCCATAAACGCACATAAATATTTATATAAAAAAAACAACATAATTAACATTTAATTACAGTTTAGAAACAAACTTAAAGCAACTTGCTACAAACGTTGAAGACATTAAATATAAAAAAAAGGCAAAGGCTAACAGGGCTGTGCTGTGCGACAGAAGGTAGTAAAGTTTCACCTCTTCTCTGCCGTCTTGTTGCTCGGCTCCATGAGGGACTCAGTCTGTGTGTGTGGAGTGGTTTTTTTTTTGTTTTTTTGTTTTAAAACTGGCTGATATGACGTGCAGACAGCCGAGTCCATCCTCCGCACGAGGGCCGTAGCTCTTATCTGACGAGATGGTAGGTGAGCCAGTACATGAAGACGGGCTGCGCTGCCGCGATGGACATGGTGAGGTACATCCTCAGCTGGTTCCTGGCTCCTCGCACCAGCTTCCCTTCAGCCGCCGCCTCGGACAGCAGCTTCAGACGCAGAGTGCGGATCTGGCGAGAAACATCAGAGGAGCTTAAAGCCACCGAGGCGTCATGTGGGCAGGACTGACTCATGTGCCGCTTGTGCAACAATTGACTTCTTGTGTTTGGAAGGTCAAAAAAAAGACACAAGTTCAAACATATTGTTGGTAAGAAACTTTGTGTCTGCGTTTATCCCTTGTCCTTCAAGCTCCAAACATCGTCACACAACGAGAAGTAAGCTCACGAACCCCTGGACGGGTTCTCCAACTAATCAATTCCCAACACAAAATGGCTATAACTCAGTTGATTTAGCTAAAGCTCATATTAGCTGCACACACATTCTGAGCGTGACGTTTCACAATATCGCATGAAGCAAACCTATTTGGGTCAAGTTCTTTTTATGGCACCCTGTAAGGTCGAGAGCGACGCAGGAGAACTCTGCAAGACCTGACCCAAAAATCTGAAGGAGCAAACTGACTGAAAATAAGACAGCAGGTCTTGCTCTGGAATCTATAAAAATAGGTTTACTTATAATTATTTATACCGTATTTTCCGCACTGTAGGTCAAACTGGATTATAAGACGCACTGTCGTTTTTTGAGAAAATTCAAGGCTTTTAGGTGCGCCTTATAGTCTGGAAAATACTCATCAGAAATTCCACATCAGCAACGATCACTCAATCTACAGACGAATGTGATAACATCATTCCCTGCATTTATTACCAGAACAGAAAACGCACGCACTCACCATAAAGACAAAGATGGCTGCACAGCACCACAGCAGTGCGAGGTAATACGCTGGCCTCCCAAACAAAAGACCCGCTACGACACCGACGATCATTCTGTCGGCACAAAGAGAGAGAGAGAGAGAGGCAGTCGTAAGTCAACAGAGTAAAAACCCTAAGAGGCTAACGTTGGCAGAGACGTGTACATACCCAACGTATTTGTACCCAGAAAAGGCTAAAAGGTCTATGGTGGTGAGGTCTGTGTTCACAGTGACGAGGTAAAGGGACAACAGGACTGCCAGGACCTCCATGATCAACCACACCAAGGCTGAGCTGGCCTGAACTCCCAGCAGCTCCGGAGAAAACCTGGCCGATGCAAGCATGAGGAGGTCAGAAGTCTACACACCAGGAACTTTAATGTAATCATTAAACTATAAAAACTACCATAGTCCTGATGAACCATTTGTCTTTGGCTAGAATAAACGTACAAAATGACACCCAAGACAAACAAATGATCACATAACTGATTTTTTTGCTCATCTATACAGTTTCTGACGTAGTTGAGTTGTACTGCAATTTCTTCAGGTGTACAATTCATCTGAGCACCTTTCTGTGGCCCCGTTGGTCCTCGCTTTTTAAATTCAACACATGCTAAAAATCACTCTATCCGCTACTGAAAACAAAACAAAATGGCTGCTACTTGAAAGAGCTCGATCATTCGTCAGATTTGTAGGAGGCGTATCGCTCAGCCCAGACGTCCGGAGCGCAGATTTGCGCGTACCTGTTCTGTGTGCCGAGAGCCAGCCCAGCCACCAGGATGTATGTGATGAAGCCCATGGTGGGAATGTAAAGATCCGGGGCGTTGACGTCAAAACGTGGGGCGACGGGCGTGTCCTGCTGGTAACTCACCTCCCAGTTCTACGAACAAACACACACACACACACAAAAAACAATCAACCCTTTAACGAATCTGCGCCACCAAAACTGAACATTTTATAGTGAGATGTGCTGAGTTTGGGCATAAAAAGGAGTTCAAGACAGAGAGAAAGAGGTGTATCCCAAGGAGAAAAAACGCAACATTAGAAAACATTTATGTAAGAGGTTGTTTGCTTTTCCTGACACAACTGGAAGGACGTAGTTTATTTCAGTCTGAACCTATTTTTTAAAACTTCTCCTGACTTGTACTTCTACAATTCAATCAGCCTAACAAGGAGATTTAAACGGCACAGACAAACAAGCTTACCTTGTGCATGTAAGGAAAAACCAACAGGCCAAGCTTCTTCCCGACGTACATCGTGTCAACAGCGAAGTAGTATTTCAGTTTGGAAATGGGGATGAAGCGGTCCAACTGTAACAAGCACACGCACAGACGTACAGACGTACGGGTGTTATCTGGTGCTGTTCAGGCTGCTTTCAATGCAAGGTTCATCATGACAGCAATACTTTACAGGAGCCTTTTCCTAGTAAGTGGAATTGAATTTATGAGCCAGGCTTACATTCTTATCCACCATTTCCCTCCCCTGAGATGCCAGTGAGCTGCCGTATGCCATGGCCAGGTTGGACATGGGGTCTGACAGGAAGGACTGACCGGATAATCCTGGGGCCTGAGCGCCGGCATGCTGGTTCCTGCCAACAGGAAGTCAGATTCATTGGTAAAAGATACAAGTATGTGATGCAAATTAAGCAAGAAGCAAGGCTGATGTTGGAAAATACTGTATTTCTTCACAATTGACACAGAAGTTTTTTAATAATCAGCCAGGTTTCAACCTGGACGGGGACGGCTCTCACCTATAGGTGCCCTGAGACGCAGGCCCAGCTCCACTTGTGTCCTCAAACAGCTGGCTGCCATCGGGACCATCCACAGAACTGTTCCTCAGACGCATACTTGGCTCTGGTGGAAAAAAAAAAAGTTTAGAGAAAGAGATCCGACAACCCAAGAGGCAGTGAAGTGTTTTTTCTTTCTACCTTCAGACGATCCATAAAAACAGACAAAAACACAAACAGAAAGCCAAAAATAAAGAAAAATCCTATGAACGAGCATGCATATCTTTGTTTTTCTATCCTAAAAAGTCACCTAAACAGTTTTTTTTCCCTCCACACCTGATATTTTGTTGAATTTGTAATAAACTTAATAAATAAAATCACTTCTACATTCTATTTTTAAGGTTCTTCACTAATAACAACAAAGGTTAACAGGTTGTGACAGACTGCTTTACATCTGCAGCAGACGGCTTATTATACAAATGTGAGTATGACAATGACTCTGATTTGTCTGATTAATGTGCCCTCATTCATGAGCTGCGCTCTCTAAGAAGAAAGAGCTCTTCAATGTGTTTCCCAGAAACAAAGAGCGATCACATCATCACCCTCATCATCGCACCCTCATCACAAGATCACATCAGCTGCAACTTGTTGTTTGTTTACCATGTACGGTAAACGCACAAAGTTTTGAAATCAAACTGTTAATTGCAGCTGTGTGACTCTTTCATTAATGTTTTTTTAAAATCGCATAATGAATATTAGCACTTTTTAATGCCAGTCAAAATCTGGTGGAGCTGTGCAGTAAACTAATATGACAATAACATTAAACTGTAATAATAATGATAATAATAAAAGAAATAATAATGGTGTCAACCTAAATTAGAATTAGAACACCTTAAGTATAAAATACAATATGAACCACACAAGCTTGGTGTTGTGTATGACTTCGTACCCTCGTCTAGGTTTCCTCTCGGTATGTCGGCCGTTAGGAGATTGTACTTTAAGTAAAAGACGAAATATATATATTCGTCCTCCCTTGTTCCCTTTTTCTCTATAGTAGCAGCAAACACACCCCGATGGCTAAACACTGACTATAGTCTACTACGGCTGTCGAGGAAACGGATCTCAATTGCCGGGATAACAAAGCTCAACACAACACCGGATTCCACGTTCAATTAGCCAACTAGCACTGTTAGCATACCCGTACATTAAGTTCGTACAGAAGCTACGAGCCCCGTTTGCGCACCACATAACTTACTACATAGGTTTTGTAAGGTGTTTGAGTAATTGTAAGCAGTTTATTTCTTATTCATTCGCCTTAACCGGTTAAGCACAACAAGCTAGCCTTACAATACAGTAAACGCCGGACTCCAGACAGCTGCCAGGACACGCTACGTTCGATCTAACGCTAGTTTCACGGCAGATTCACGTACGTAACTTACGCTGTCTGAAGCCGCTTTGATTCGCGGTGTAATCCATGTGAAAGCAGCAGCTGTCAGCGACCCAACTCTGATGGGTTGAAGTTAAGACAAGTTGTCGGGCTACACGGCGAAGCGGAACTCATTCATACAAGGTCACACGGAAGTGAAACGCGTTTGTTTTCCTGTCGCTTTGACAGGAGCCGAGAGAAATGATACGAACAGGCAACAGCGCCGCCTACCTGCGTGGAGGGTCCATCGTGCTCATTCTCAACATAAAACATGGCGCAGGAATTAAAAATATATGTTTAAAGCCCAGTTACTTTATTTCTCAAACGTAAACACTTTAACGTCCTAATAAAGTTTCGTTCAACATTTTCTCCATCACATATTACAACCCTAGTTATCTGATAGCTTCATTTTTCCTAGTAAGCAGGTACATTTAATCAAATACACATTTTCTTTTATGAACAATAAATGACAAACTGGTTTTATGGATTCCGTGTGAGAAGCTTGGCTTTCTGCTATAAGTATACTTATTAGCAATGCCACTAAATGTGATACATTTACCTGTATTTTATTTTTACTTTAAATCTATATGATATGCTTGATGAACACACTTACATACTGTAGATGTAGTAAAGGTATAGTTTTTTTGTTTGTTTTTTTTTTACCACAGAGGGTTTTTAACAGTTCACAATATGCCTCTGAATTTAGGCTCACCCATAAAGCTAAAGTAGGAGTTGCATGATTTCCAGAAACAAAAAAATGTCACTTCATGATTTCCTCTAGTCTCATATCGCCCTTAAGGCTATAACTAAATAATAAAGGCAGCTTAATGAAATGAACTATTTAGGTCACTGCATAACCAGTCAGCTACCAGTGGATGATGACATCACCTGAGGATGGTGGACGTTTGGCTCATACCTTCAGTGTGTAGCCGGAGAAGGAGAAGCTCTTTTGAAGACCCCACACAGATCGCTCAGACCCACACTGAGTTTTTATAACGATGTGAGGCTGCTGCTGGAATCCCCTGGAGGCTGGAGGGCAAGCCAGATGTTTGTAAATAGGACAGAGTTACAGATGTGTTTAATTAAATAGAAAAAAAGGGGGGGGGGGGATGGGGGATGAATCATCGATGTATAAATGTTAATATTGGGTAAACTTTTAAAGCAAAGGAACAAAATCTGAGCAAAAGGAAACAGAGCTTTAAACTGAGGCACTCTTTAAAGTTAGAATATCTTTATTTAAACTGATCTTCCACTTGTTTTTTTTTTATATAAAAAACAAAACAAAACAAGCAACAACACGAGAGTCCTGAATCAGCATCATATTTCTGAGCTCAGTGATGGTGGTGGGAAAGGAGCACCAAGTGCATCCACAGATCAGCACAGCAGCACCACAGAGACGTGGATGCAGGCCGGGGTAATGCAGGCCATCTAGTCTGTACGTCACAGACTAGATGGCTTCATGAGATGTTACACATGCTGTTCCCACTCCATGAAATGCTGTTTTGTTCCAAAATAATATAAACAAATTGTAATAAATATAAATTCTTCATATACAGCTTGTGAAATGAGAGATAAGATGACTTGTTACTCACCTACCGTGCACAAAATACGATGAAAATGTATTTAGATGTTTTTCTGCACAGAAAACTTACATTTTAGCGAGACAAAAACATAATGTTTGAGTTACTAAACCATCAAGGAGCATCTCCAACAATATTTACTGCATTATTCACCGACTGGAAGTCACAAAAAAAGAGCTTGAAATGTTGTATCATATCAGAGTGTTCATTCGTTCATTATAACCAGTTACAGGGGCTGAAAATAAAAAAGGCAGAGGGGCACTTTCTGTTCCCGAGAAGGTGGACAGAACACAGCGAGATACAGAAAACAACCATCATCTCTGTTGTTGCGGTTCGTTTGCTGACAGGTGGGGTAATTATGGGGCTTCTCACAAACAGAAGACACAGAAGTGTCTCAGTGCTCAGCAGTGAAGGTGCTAAAGAGAAGTTGGAAATGGAAAAACAAACAATACCAAAATACAACAGTAAAAAGCTGATCTCATGGCAGCAACTTAAAGGCTTTAGACAAGTTGATGCATCGAAGACGGCTTGTTGAAGTTGTAACCGGATGTCAGAACGGGGGAAGAGATCTATGATCTGGTTATCTCCCAGGTGTGACAAAATATACAATTCAGACTCATTTTAAAGTTGAATTCAGTTACTGGAGATTATCCCAGCACTGGAGAGGCCCATTTGTGTTGACAGGCAACAGAAACAACTTAAGCAACCAATTTGAAACCGGATCTTCTTTGTCACAAAGAAACAAGCCCGCAGCATCACACAGCTGCCTGTCCTGCACGCCAAAAACCATTTAACGGTGAAAAAGAAGAAACTTTCCACGAGAGGTGAGAGTTAAGCATCTATACCGGAGGTTAAAATCTTCGCCTGTGTCGAAGTGTCTGCCCTGTGAAGACACTCAAGGTGAGCAGTTGGGTAATGCTTTGCATCGAGAGGTGCAGCACGTCTGCTCCCGACACGAACCCTGTCCAGCTGAAGGCCTTTGATGGAGAGCCTCATCTGACGGCCATCTGCTCTCAGACAGTTCATCAGATACGCTCGGCGTCTGCTCCTTAATCACCCCCCCCTCCTGCACAAACTGCCTCGGAGGAATCTGCAGCCAGCGCTGAAAGAAAACAGGAACCTGTGTTGGGAATCTTCTTTGGCTTTGGCTTCTCTCCCTCTGAAGCTGAGACGCTCTGGGGTCATCCTGGAGCTGAGGAGGGATGTCACGTCTTCACGCCATTAAATGAGGCGTAAAACAGTCAGAAACCTGAAAGAAGTGGAGTTTTGAGACGAGCAGATGCTTTGAATTTGAATTTCTGTGTGTGTGTGTTGACGGTCAGATGATGCAGATGCTCACTTTGGAGCTGATAAGAGAGCTGCAGCTTCTCAGGGCCTGATGTTATCTCTGCGACTTGGTTCTTTTTTTTTCAAACTTGAACCTTTCGTCAATCTGAGGCTGATCAGCTGAAGGGTGTGTGAAACCTCGCTCAGAGTTCTCCCTGATAAAGAGTTTATTGAGTGCCTCTGAGGTCACCTGCTGGACACCAGACTGAATGAATCACGAGCACCCCTTTCTTTTAGTCGTTTAGCATATCCAAAAAAGTATTTTCTTACAAATTTAAGCTGAAACTGAGTCACAATATCTATAAAATCTCCTTGAAAAAAAAGAAATCAAAATACAAGCAATGTCTGAGAGTTTCATTGCTATAACTTTGTTGTTTTTTTATTGAAGCTTGTCACATATTTATCTGCGTGTTTCTTGGTCGGTCTGTTAGCAAAATATTTCATGGCCCACTGGATAGATTTTAGTGAAACTTTCAGAAAGTAATTACTGGATGTACGTCGACAACTGATTACCTTCTGGAGTCGGTACAGTTTAAGATGGCTGCCGCAGCTAATGGACCATAGCAGACACAAAAACTGCTGTAACTCAGTCACTTTTACAGCTATTGAGCTTGAATTTGGTGTGGTAGTAGCTGAGAGTCATTCCCAGGACATACATCAAATGCTTACAGATCACACGAGTTATTGCAATAAATAGTGAGATTGAGCAAAACAATATTTTCAAGGTTCGCCATATAACTGTCATTATTAACATCAGATGATCTTAGTTTAAAACTCCGGCATGAAAGCAGATCAGATGTTCAGAGGTACCTGACAGAAAGCAACTACAAAATATAAAACGCAACAATTCCAGTCAAACTTTAATCTGTTCTGGTCTAAATGACAAAAAAAAAGCACCAAAAAAACTGAAGCCAGTGAGCAGACTTTGTTTCAGGACGTTTTGTTCACTGGTGTTTTAGTTTCCTCATATGGCTCAATAATTTGAAAAGTATCTATATATATAAAAAAACAACAACATTTGAATGCGTCACTATGTTCTGTTTAATTTGCATGGTGCTCATTATTTCAGGGAAAACACTCAGCTAATGAGAGTGAGAGGAAAGTTAGACCTCAACACAAAACCCCACTGAAAGCAAGAGGGCTGGATGTTAAAAAAAGACATCGTTATTACATTAATTTACACAAAGAGACTTTAAATATTTAACTGAAATTGGCGACGTCGAATCAGATTAAATGACTGAAGCTTCACAGATTTAAACAAAATAAATCCAGATGGTTGGATTTATTTGTAAAGCAAGTTCTTGATTTTGACTTTTAATTGCATTTCTCTGGCACACTGCTGTGTTTTTTTTTTATTTTCAATTTTTTAAGATGAGCTCATCAGTTTTGTGGATCGCTCAAGGCTCCTGGTCCAGTTGTGCTGAGGCAGAACGAACATATTTGTCACAGGTCATGATGTGTCACGCTGGCTCTTGTTGGGAACTTCTGTTGGCCTTGTTAGCGACGTCGCTTCTTGCTCAGAAACGTTGGCTGACAAGCCATCCTGGTCGAGAACAAATGTCTGATTAAAATCTGAATGGATCGCTGTGAAACGCTACATATCTGTAGTTCAAAAACAGTTACTCGCCCATGAAGAGCCAACAGGCATTTAAACATGTTTAAAGTGTAAATAGTGATGGTTAAAGCTCATTTACTGTGACTCAGTTGGATGCTCTCTGCCTGACAGGAAGTGCAGACAGTTCAGGTTTAACAAACATATTTATATATATAAACTAATAAAGCTCAGATGCAAACACAGCATACTCTGTGTATTCATCATCTCTCCAGCTTCACCTTTTCATGCACTTGAATCTGCTCCTTCCTGTCTTGTCTGTATTTGCTTTCACCTATGTTCTCGCTCACGAGTTTCCACTTTTATGACTCGTACGTCTGACAAAGAAGCAGAACAGCTGGCTGCTGGGAGGCTGTTCATTCACCCTTTCGTTTCTCTCGTTTCTGTCATTCTCGACTCCCCCCCCCCACCTCATCTTTGCTCAGTTAATGCGGTCACAGATGGAGACCCGCAGAGACTTAAACGCCGCAGCATGGAAACAAAGAATCTTGACCTCAGCTGCATCTAATCAGAAAATGTTTTTATTCTGTAAATACAGATTTTTTTAATGATAATAATATTAACAGGCCTATCAGTCTTTGAAAGAATGTGTATTTCCTGCCACCTTTCATGCCAGAGTTTAAGACTAAGATCATCTTATGTTGAGAAAAGGCAGACTTATAAATGTTTTGGTCCAATCGATCTTTTGCAGTGCTGTGAGACTGAGTGTGACCTGTTAGCACCTAGACTGTGTGTTAGGAATGACACCAAAGTTCAGCTCAATATCTGCAAAAAGTGGCCGCGTCGGACCCATTTTTGTGTTAGCTAAGGTTGATCCGCTGTGGCAGCCATCTTCAATCCAGTTGGCCCCAGAAGATAATCAGCTGTACGTGCACACACGGTGACTACTTTCTAAGAGTGTCAATGAAATACATGCATGGGTGTTTGAAAAAGTGTAAATACTTGGAAGATAACAGGGATAAACAGGTGATTTGGAGTAAAAACAGTCTGTATGGAAATGTGAAACAAAAACAAACAAAAAAAATTGATGAAGATGGACTGAGTCTGTGTGCTTGTTTCTAAAAGGATGCAAACAGATCTACAGATATAACCAAGACCCAGAACTGCACGGAGCAGACTTTGACCCAGAAGTTAAAAAGGGGGGATTCCAAAATACAGTAAAATAATAAACTTTCTGCTGTTTAGCATTTACTTCGAGAGCAGTGGCTTTCAGTTAAAATTCTGTGACATCTGTGACGTTCTTCTCTAGCAAAGGTCCAGGATATATTTCAGTTCTCTCTTAGCGTCAGCCATGCTGGCTTTCCTCACTCACCGTGTTGTCCTTTCAGGCCTGCACCTCTTTGTGGGCTGGCGGCAGAGCGACGCAGAGGGAAACTCTAGAAAAGCTGCGCCGCATAAAATGAGTTCCCGTAAACGCTAGAAAAGCTGCGCTGCGTGAAATAAATGACCTTCAGTGGGGGCAAAGGCTGCGAAGCAGGAAATGAATAAATGAAAATCCCATTCAAGGCTTTCAATAAACGTTTTACACATGTCCACCAGGATGCACGGCTCATTTTGACATGTGGTAGAAACTGCAGCTAAGTAATAAGCAGTAAGTTCTGCCTCCTTCTTACTCCCCCTCCATCTTGAAGCACACACATATATATAGTTTAGCCCAGTCAAACTTCCTTATTATGCTAAGTTTTCCCTCATTTCAAACAACCCGCAGCCTCCAGCATGTGGTGCTGCATGTTTCAGTGATTGATGATTGCTTGTTTTGCAGCAAATTGATTTGTGTTTGGTGCATGCGTGTGAAGGGAAACACCAGAGGCAGTTTCTTCAACTCCTGCCAACTTAAGAGAACGTTATATAATTTTCTAAGCCTTTACTTTCCTCGGCACACACACACACACACACACACACACTTTCTCGTAACCACATGGAATAATCCTTTAAATACATACAGGAAATAAACGCGGCCATGGGCTTACGAGCGCTACAGTCACATGTATGCTTGTATACGTGTTCATAGATGCGAGAAACTACGTAACGTACCTTAATATATCAAAATGTTTCAAGATTTTTAAGATGGAGCTGTGGTTAGAGCTCACAGGAAAAGTCTAGAGATTTTATTTTTGAGGATGGCAAAGGTGGGCCATGAGGTTCCAGCAGGGAGACAGAGTTTACTGTTGCAGAAAAAAATAACTTTTAAACCTTATTTTATGAATTCAGATTATCGGACCACATCTGAATTATGCAAATGACATAAAACCAAGTGCTGTTTGACAGCAACCTAATTCACAGTCAGTTGTTTTTTCTTAAACATTTGTATCAATACACACAGTCCTGAATTTCATTTTTAACATTTTCCCTAATGTTTGAGATGCATTTGAGATGAAACAGTCTCAACGAAAGAGGTACAAAGTGTATAATTAAGGCGTCAAACTCATTTTCACAAGAAGATGAAATTAAAAATCTGATGCTGTTCCATGGCCAACCTCAGTCAATATGTTTTTGAAAAAGGAATAAATTAATAAATTTGATGTCAAAATGTCCTGAAGACTCTCCAGACTGACTAGAGCTGTGCCTCGGGGGTAGAAGAGCACCAGTTAGTTAGTTGCCACTGAAATTTCCCTGTTTCAGTTGTTGGGTGAAAGCATTTTGAAATTTAAGGGGTGTGTGGACTCTAAACTGGTGAGCTAGAGTTGACTCTCAGCATTGTACAATCTGTACAAAATTATGCAAACCAAAGAAATGACAAATACTTTCATTCCTTTTTCTATAGGAGCCCAAAACTCCTATAATTTAAAGCAGTGGTCTCCAGTCCTGGTCCTCGAGGGCCACCATCCTGCATGTTTTACTTGTTTCTCTGCTCCAACACACCTGATTTAAATCAGTGGGTGATTAACAGGCTTCTGCAGAACATGAAGAGGTGATTTAACCTCTGAATCAAGTGTGTTGGAGCAGGGAAACAAGGTAAACATGCAGGATAGTGACTCTCGAGGACCAGGGTTGGAGACCACTGCTTTAAAGATGCTGTGCTGCATATAAGCAAGACACTTCAACTAATGTCTGATGTTCTTTTGACAAGAAAAGTCTTAAAACCTGACTACGAGGAAAAGTTATTTATTGACAGATATTTCAGGATTGTTCACACGTTTGCATCTGCATTCATGCACACAAACTAATTCGTCCCATTCATTTCTGTAAAGAAACACACAAGAACATTAAAAGTCTCTTGAGAATGGGAGCCCATCTCTCTGTGAGAATACCTGAATGACTACAGGTGAAATGAAAACACGTGTGCATTCAAGAGGTCCCGTTTTAACTGAACTACTCGCCGATACCTGCAGGTCTCACATGCAGGTCTCACATGCAGATGAAGAAAGTCGTATCATGCTTTTGCCCAGTGTTTAAATTTGCACGTCCACTCTCTGATGTCACCACAAATCATTCAGTCTCACAAAAGAAGCACGTTCAGCAGTGTGCATGCTGTGACTCGTAGTGACTCACAGCATCACTGCGAGTGACCAGACAGCTCACCCTCGTCTTATGCAAGTGTGCTCGACGACTCTTTCATAAGACCACAACAAACACGATCACACGCCGACATTAACTCCTTCGGAAATGGGACCAATTACAGAATCAAACTGAATAATTCATCCATAATTTAAGGCTTTCCAAGCTGGATGGAATGATCTCACGGGTGTCTCCAATTGATGGTCGGACGAGGGCTTCAGGGTCAAAAGGTGACGTCCGAAGCCATTTTTCAGACAGCTGAGGCCCCTTATAGCCAACGCTGAACTCCTCCTTCAAGCTGCCACTGCTTGTTCACATTAAAACAACCAAACGGGTCTGTCCTTGACCCCGAAAGAGATTTCACAAAGCATCCTGCTGCTGCGCGTTCAGAAGAAGGATAACATAAACTGCGGCACCACGCGAGCGTTGCAGTAACACTTCATGCCATCAAAGTCAAGCTCTGAGCCTGAGTCAGACATGACCCTGGTATCAGTGTGTTTCCTCCAGACGTGCTCGCTCTGTTGTCTGCGGGACTGTGACTTTGACTAAGTTCTTATGACTCGCGCGTGTCGGTGATGCCGAAACCTGTGGCAACTCCGGCCCACGAAGACAATTGAGAGCACAGCGCGTGGCTCGTAGGACGAACATCCTCAGCATGTCGCTGTCACTGCAGCAACGTCTTGCATCGTTTTGGCTCCACTCAGTCAGGATCTAAGAGGAGAAGCTGCAGCAGCGTTGAGCTCACACGGGTGGATGTCAGAAAACAGTTTAGAAATTCATTTGCTTCTGACTTCCTCTTTTCTTTTTTATCACCATACACACGTATCAAGAAGTTTGAAAGCACAGGCGATGAATTTTACTTCTTCTCATGGGAGTTTTGTCACACAGCGCAGCACTTATGGAATCAGGGTTTTAGTGGAACAGCAGCCTACAAATTATTTAACAGTGGCGCAAATTGTTTCCTGAAAATCTCAGCTGTTTTGCTGTTATAGAAGAAAAAAAAAAAAGGTAAAAAACCAGCAACATTATTGTCAGCTACACCGACGTTAGTATAGGTAAGGCTTCCTTCATATTAAACAACAACCCCATGTACTGCAAACACAATGGGCTCCCCATTATATATGATAGAGCGGGATAGTTTGTGAATGGGTTTTTGAGCATGCACGAAGCCTATGTAGCGAGCTTGATATGGCAGCATATCAAGATGGAGTGTGATGGCAGCAGTGGCAGAGTATCCATGACGTGGGGCCAACACACGCCGGTGTGGCTTGGTCATGGAGGAGTCGAAGCAGAACTGGCCACGCTGGCCTCGTGTCTCGGCTACGACCAGGACTGTGACAAGGCCGTGGAAACAACCACATTACAGGCGTGATGCCTTTGACAGTAATGTTCTGCTTCTGTGGCTTGAGCTTCTAGTGCATCAGTCTGAGAGAATCGTACCAAGGTGGGGCCCGGGGTGTGGCGTACATGGTATCATCTTCATGAAGGGTCGGCACAAAGCAGAATGTAAAAACTACACAGTGACATTAAAAGTATGCTAATTAGCATTTTTAACAATATCTAATTACATTATATTTAAAAGACTTAAGTAAAAAGAAGAAGAGGGCACATATCTGCTGATGGTTCATCAAAACCAAACTAACTTTTACCTATTTATTAAACATATTTACTTATTTCCTTGTTTTTTTTCATTTAATATTTGCTGACATTCTATTGTTTTATTTGCATTTCATTGTATTCAATATTTACCTGCTTACATTCTTGTTCAATTAGCAAAACTTTGACAGCATGAGCTCTGTGGGCTGTAGGGCCGATCGGACCTCCTGTCCGGTGGTTCACGAGATATTTTACTAACACACGAACAAGCACACGTACACACAGGCAGTTACGCTGAGTTACACGGAGGATGGTGATACGACAGAGCATGCTAATTGCCATCTTTTTACAAGAGCAAAAATTAGAACGAATGGAACAGACGGGTCCAAATAATCTGAACCGGGGCTCTCAGCTCAGACAGGTCCTGAAGCAACTGTTGTTGATCATCTCTGCTTTCTAATAATGAGTTTTGAAAACAAAACATGCTTAGAATTCAGTAAGAACAGATCAGCTTTTAGGTGTCATTTTCTCTAACCAAAAAAGTTCAGTAAAAAGGCTGATTTTACAAAATGACAGATAGAAGTTAGTGGAGCGTGTTCTGCGCCATTCCTCATCAACACAGCAGCATCCTGACAGTGAGTTCTGTCACACCCACGGACACACACACACACACACACACACACAGATGATCTCACCCAGCACGCTCCGGCTCTAACTAGGAGCGATGTCTCTCCCTCTCTGTGGATTCTCCCACTTTCTCCCTCTGCCTCCCAGATGGAGTTAAGCCTCTCACTCCCAGGAAGCGCTGCTCCGGATGCTGCAGGACGAGACGCGCTGCAGAGCATCAACTCATCCGTTTCCTCACACACAGTCAGAAAAAGGTACAAGTCTCTTTCTTCTTGCTGTTTTCCAATTTTGTCTCTGTTTCATTAGGCACTGTGCTCTCGAAATTAAACTGGAATGAATGTAAAAGAAAAGGGAAAAAAATGCTTTTAAGCTGAAATTATTTTGCATGGTTAAGAGGTCCTTTTTCTGAGCTTCAGTGGGGAAAAAAGAAACATTCAGAAGCTTTAAATGACACGAATGAATAGACTGAAGTTCCTGATATCTTGGTGCTTCGAATAAAAATTGAATTCAGACACGGGTTTAGTCAGAGCTTCCTCCTGGGTTTTAACTTTCAGTCCACCTACAGAGAGCCTATTGGCACATGGCTGAACAGCAGTCAAATGGACTAAAAATTAAATTACAGTGGCTGCAACTCTGCAATGCAATGATTACTTTTGTAAAGTTGTGATGTTTGAAAGGGATTTAAGTTTAGCTGAAGAAGAGCCAGTCTCTTGTTTTTAGGGGGTTTAAGGCACCACTTTTAGATATTTCTGAATAAAATCTATTTTGAAGCAATTGTTCAATGTAGATTACTTTTTGTTTTTTGAAAACTCACCTTAGTTCACTTTACTTTTGATCAGTTCTGTATTTTTTTTGCATGACTTGCCTTGGCTGGCACCTTTCCTCTCTCATTCTGGGTTGATTAATATACTGAGTTTCATCACTTCGGTCATCATTTCATTGATGATACATTCATGAGCATAATAGATTGTTCTCAATTACTACGTCACGTGCATCCAAACTTACGAACATACACAAAAAAATGACATTATTAGAGCAATGTGATATACTAAATGGTGCACTAAAGATAAAAACATAAATTCTTTCAGTGACGTCTTGGCATTGTTATCCACAGTAATAGTCGGTCTTAAAACAAGGACTGAAAAGTATCTATTCAGTGCACAATTAAAGGAAACACCTTTAGGTAGTGAGTTTTGTTGTTTAGAATTATAAGTAAATATGTTTGAGTCAGTCTCCTGAATAAATAGGATTTTCACTGCGCTCACGCATTTTTTAAGTCACGTGAATCAAAGGTGCACAGAAAACAATGACCTTTATTTTGAAGGCGTAGAATTAAGAATCGAGCATGAACTTTTTCTAAACAAAAGGAATACAGCGTGACGAGATCCGGTGAAACTGGGAAGCTGGGGTCGCTGTGAAAGAGGGCAGTGAGTTACGTAACGGATGCAGGTCTGAGCGAACAGATTGCTCGATGTTGACACTCAGAGTGGTGAACATGAACATGTTTTAATTTTTGTCTAAGTGCTCCTGTTCCCACCACTTATACTGTGTGAGGATGGCTCAGCTTTGGCTTTTATATTTTTTACCCATTTCAATAACAACAAAAATGAAAGTTGCTAACAGGATGAATAGGTAGGATGCCGTGGGAATTTAACAGCTGTGAAAACATCTGGAGGCCGATGGCCGTTTATTTGCAATCCTGAAGCTTTTTTCTTTCTTTGATGTTTCAAGTTCATCCATTAATCTGAAATCATTTGTCATCATCTCCCCCTTGCTCCTAAATCAGATCATCTTGCTCAAAACTTTACACTCCCCCCCACAATCTTGTATTCTCAGATGTCAGCAAAATAAAAATTAAAAATAGCTGAGACAGAAATGAAATACGATGAATAACTTTTTTGTTATAGAAACTCAAGAGACGCCCCATTTAGGGTTAAATAAAGATATGAAAACACTCACTGCGGTTATCTCTTACTGAGACAGTTGTTCAAGCGTAATGACGGATAATCATAATCATGATGCTTGCTGTACATCAGTGGGATTTAATGCAGCATGAGGAGTCTGGAATCCTCTTAGCTGGGTTATACAGACGTAAGTCTGGTTCGTTCTCATGCTTTTTGTAATTTTGGTGTCACAATCTGCTTTATATGAAGTAATGCTTTGTAATAGTAGATTTATACTTAATGCAGTTCTTCTGGAGCTTCTTTATGCAACCTAGCTTGGTATTCTGTGTGCACATATCAGAAGCCAGTTTTGTTATTGATTTAAAAACAACACATCTAAAATTTTACAGTAACCCTACGCATATAAGATGGTGTAAGATTTGATTGTGGAGGTCATTTTGACCAAAAACTGATCAGTCTAGACATTTTGAATGCTGCCTTGATAACGCACTGCTTTTAGTTTTTTTGTGAGAAAAACAAAAAGGTTGGAAACCTTCAGATTAATACTGAACAGCCTGTTGCATTTTTACACAAGCTTGATAAGTCATCCATTCTGTCAAATCAGGCCACCACAACGTCAGACTTTAACCTGCAGAAAATCAGATTGTCCTGATATAATAAAATGTTGCTGGAAGGTTATTTCATTTTTTATTACAATCACCTTTACTGTCTTCCTGAATCTGTAAGAAAGAAAGATGCAAAGGTGGATGATGTTCGGTTTATTGCCTCCCTCGGATGATATTTGTTAATTTGCACTTTTTCACTCGAAACTAAAAACTACAAACATGTCACTGTTGTCCATTAATTGCCTTAACATGATTTACTAAAGACAGCAACGGAGCATAAACTGCTGAATCTTCTCTTCTCTTGTTTTGTATGAAGGGTGTAAGGCAAAAATACTCCAACATTATTCTATGTAGCATGTTTACGTGTCAGCCAGGAAGTATTGCCATCATTTATTATTAAGAACGTGTTAATAGAGTTGCAAGTAGAATATATCTGAAATGAGGAGGAACGGAAACATAAAGTAGCAAAACATGAAAATAGTTACAGTGCTTTCCATCCCTGGGCCAGAAGATTCAAACAGCCTTTTTACACCTTTAATAAAAGCTTCTAATTAATTTTTATAAGTTTTTTTTAAGCCTTTACATGAAAATGTCAAATCCCCAAATAAATCTTTTATGCAGTAAGTACTACATGACAGTTTGGACTGAAAATCCAACAGTGAGTTTCTCTTCAAATATTCAGTGATGATAAAAATGACAGGTTTATGAAATTCTAACTTTTATGAAGATTTCCTGAGGGAGAGTTTGCCTTCAAGTCCTACCTGGTGTCTGGGTGCAGCAATAAGGTAGATGAGGGCACAAAGAGGAACATTTGGAGACAAACTGGACACGATGCTTAAATCCTGGCTCTGGAAGAGAAAAAGAAATGCTGGTTTATGATCACTGTGGTCTGATCTCACCTGCTGTCCCAGAGAAACCTGCAGAGTTAGGATTTGGCTTAGTGGAAGTTATTTTCTACATGTCAGAAATAAAATGCTCAGTTTTTCATTTCAATAGATTTTAGAAAACAAGATCAAATAAAATATGTTGCAGAAATGAGATAGAATTAGATAAATCATTAGGAAAAATAACTGTTGCAGTTTCATGTTTTCTTGCTTACGGTGTCTACGTTCTTCATAAATTATCTGCATTTAAAAAAAATCTATTTTGTTATTGTTTTCTGACACATTATATGCACCTATGTACTGGTGACACAACAGTTTTGTTTTGTGAGAAAAGCAGGTTTTGTCAGTGCTTTATACAATGTATATATCACCTCATAATGTCACTTTAGAATTTGAACTTAAGAATTTAAGAATTTTAGAATTGAAGAATTTGACATTAAACTTTCTAAACTTAACTAGATGTTTTATTTCCTAACCACAACTAAGTATTTTATTTTGTAAAGCTAACACATGGTTACGTAACCTGCTGAGTTCCTGTTTTCTTCACTTGTCTGAATGTCTGTATTTTAATAGAAGTTAGGATCATAGAAGCTGGGCTGGAAGGGCTGCAGGGACTTCAGTTCAGCAGCTTTCTAATACAGAAACAAATATAGATATAGGATTTCTGAGTAATGCTCCACGTATAGCCGACAGCAGCAGCATTAGAAAACAGGAGCAGAATCAGCCATATGTAGCAAAGGTTAGTCAGGTGTAAAAGAGAAGCTGATGTAAGATCATATTGTTGGACAAGAGAATGCTTTGCTTATTTCTATCCTGTTCAACCCGAGTGCCCACCTCTCCTGATCTTGTTTGAATCTGAAGAATCGCCTTTAAATAACCAATGAAACGAACATTTCTCGAAGGAATGCGTATCAGCCGCTGCTTTGCACGTCAACATATTAAACAAAGCGCTTGTGTGATCTGTTAGCGCTCAGCGTATGTGTTGGGGATGACTTTCAGCTACTACCACGCTGAATTTTATCCTAATATGTGCACAATTAAAAGAGCGATAGCTATCTTTGTGTTTAATGAGGTTGATTAGCTGTGGCGGCCAGCTTGAATCAGGTGGACTCCAAAACTTAATCAGTTGTAGATTTCTGTTCAATAAATAATTTTTTGAGCGTTTCGTTAAAATTCACCCAGTGGCTCATGGGATGTTTTTCCAACAGAAAGACAAACCAACAAACACACACTATAAACTCTATAACAGAATTTGAATGACGGGATGGACTTCTGTATTCACCGATTAGAGCTTTAACGTCCTAAAATGAATTTGAATTTGAATCTTCCAGGTGTCCAGCCTAATGCTGCAAATCTTTAACATCAGTGAACGTCCAGTTGTATCGCAGCCTGTGTAGACCCTTTATTTGCGTCTCCGTGCGTGTACGTGTGTTTGTGTGTTGAAGTCATTCTTTCGGGAACGAACACCTGAGACAGAAAGTTGGGATTTTTAAAGTGCCTCATTTGAAATATATTCTGTATCATTTTTGGTTTGATGGTCCCTGTAGTTTTTAAATACTGTATGTAAAGCATGCAACAGACTGTTTATCTATCTGAGAATTAATCCCCTGGATATGTTTGTCCTCTATCCTTTCACTGTAGAGAACAGCTGACCTGGGAGCAGACACAGCTGCCTTGTAGCCCCCTGAACACTAAATGTTAATATCCAGCCACTCTACTTTTTACCTAAAGTTGAGTTTTTGTCCTTTGAGACTAAACAGATATGTTATATGTAAAATTAACAGAGTTTTAGCCATTTCTGTGTTTGCTAAGGTCGAGTAGCTGTGGCTGTCATCTTGAATTGGGTAAACTACCAAATTTTTATTAGTTGTAGACATACATATGTATTTTCTAACTTTTCTAACAGACAAACACATGCACACACACGCACAAAAGGTCAGGTAATGAATATTTAATTAAAAAAAAATATCAGACTGAACATGAATTCATCTCACTGTCTTCCTCCTTTCCTCTCTTGGGCAGCATTTTTCCAGCTGTGAGTGGGGCCTTCATGGATTCTCCGTACAACGGCAATGCGTCCTTGCAGACGTCCACGTCCAACCTCAACGCCAGCTATTCACGACCTTCAGAAGCTGAGGATGATGGGAAAGTGTCCAGTGACACCATCTGGCTGTGGATCGCTGTGCTGGCAACCATTGGCAACATAGTGGTGGTGGCTGTGGTCTGCGCCTGCGCCTTCTGACACAGCAGGGCGGAAAAAACTTCAGGCGTCAAAGATGAAAGTATTGTACATCGTGAAAATGTAAATAGCCTCACGTTTGAAGTGAGACACAAAAATTAGTTTCGATGTGTAAGTGGTAGAGTTTTGTAGGGATGTTTGCATGTGGTTCAACTTTTATGAAACAAACTGAAAAAAAGTCAATCAGAAAAGCACAAAACCTTTAATTAAAACAGCTAAAAAGAATAAAATATCACCTCAGTTATACCATGCAAGAAGTTGAAGACAAAAAAAACCTACTAGATTTATATGGGCAATAACAACAGCAACATAAAATACTGTAAAAGATTATTCTAAAAAAGTTAAAAAACAAAAACAGAAGAGCAGAAAAAATACGCCTGAAAGCTCCAAACAAGCTGCTTAGTGAGAGAATAAGACCGATCCACTTCACTGCTGAAGCTCTCTGACACAAAAATGATTATAGAGAGCATGTAAAAGATGACAATGACCAAATTTAAGCCACAAATAAACAAATGCTGCATAGTTTACTACACAATACATTCAATTAAACAGCAAAAATAAATGAGCATTTTTGTTTTCAAGGTATCACCTAGAATACTTGGCCAAAGGAAACAAACAAAGGTTTTCAAACAATGACACCTGAATCTGGAAGCAAAAGTCCTTCATAACTTTACAGCACTGTCAGATGTAAAGTTATGTCATAAATAAGCATTTATGTGTTGCTTTGTGTATAAAGTCATTAAAACCATGACTCAGAGGAGAGCTCGTTTTGTTCTCTGTAAATGTCAGAGGCCACTGGGATGGTTGTCCTTTGGTTTGCCCTTTAAAGCTTAAAAAACTCAGTCACACTTTCTATTTTAGGCTCCATGTGAACTGTGATCTAACATTTTTCTAATGAGCACAGATCCTACGGCTAAAATTTAACTTTTCTTTTTTTTTTTGGATTACAGCCTTTGCCTCAGAATAATAGTGCGATGGCTGCTACTGGTCAGCAGGTTGTAGATGCCAGGACTGAGTTACATAAACCCAGTCGGTGCTGGTTTCACCACAGGCTCAGCCGAGATGGTCAGGATTAGACCAGATCATATCGGGAGCTCTGAAACCAGGATGAGATCCCCCCTCTGTGGTTGTTCGTAAAGATACTGAAGCCTGGTCTGCTCTGTTAGCACAGACTGAGCATTCATCATGCTTCTGTTTGCTCCATGTCAGTCACTTCACTTCACCTGATCTTCCTGCTGCTGTTTAGTCTGCTGCTCTAACTCCCCCTACAGGACAGGAGAAGAATAGTTTATTATATGTGGGCAAGCATGCAGTTGCCTTTGTCTGTGTGTGAATGTATTTGATGGTCTGTCTGTTAGCAAAATATCTCATGAACCAATTAACAGATTTTATTGAAACGCTCAGAAAGCGACCACTGGGTGTTCATCTACAGCTAATTAGCTTTAGGAATCAACTCAATTCAAGATGGCCACCAGAACCAATCAACCTTAGCAGACACAAAAATGACTACAACTCAGTCAGTTTTATAAACATTGAGCCAGAATTTTGTGTGGTAGTAGCTGAGTGTCATTCACAACATATATGTTGAGCACTACAGATTACGCAACAGCTTTGCTTAAAACGTTTGCATTGGCCATGTTTGTTTGTTATCAAAATATCTCACGCAAAATATCTCACGAACCACAAGTAGGGATTTTCTTTAGACTCACAGACAATACTTATTGGATAAACATCTACAGCTGATTAACTTTTGGAGTCTACCTATATCAAGACGGCTGCCGCAGCTACTCAACCTTAGCGAAGACAAAAATGGCTACACCCCGGCCGGTTTGACAGAATTTGGTGCGGTAGTAGCTGAGACTGATCCACAACACACACTCTGAGCGCTAACAGATCACACAGGAGCTTTGTTTAAAACGTTGGCATGCAATATTCGTGACGTTCATTCCTTCAGGGATTGATAGTTTCATTTGAAGGAGTGCTGCCTCACTTTGGTTTGAAAATGATGGCGGGCATGCATTTCCTGTGTGTCTGCGTCGGTCGTTAGTAGGAGAGCAGAGGAACATGAACCTGTTGTTTAAAATATTGGCTCAAACACTTATGTTAAAAAACAGCGTTGGATTTTTCCCATATTCCTAAAAAGTGAACTCTCCTTTGTTACTGATAATGTAACAATAGGTGTGAGGAGGTCAGTAAAGAGCAAATTGGCTATAATCTCCCAGATTACTTTAAAAGCACAAGTTCAGCCGAGGCGCACATTCTGCCTTTGAGAAAACTGGACTCTGTTAAAGCACCCAAAGAGTCGTTTGATAAAAATGTTAGACTCAATTGACATGTTGAAAATGAACACACACACAAGAGGTCTTTCTTTTCCCTCTCTCTGTCAGGGCTTCTTTCCCCCTCATTAAAATCAACGCACCAATAAAACGTGCGCTGCAATTGGCTTTCAGCTCTGTTCAGATCATTGGGATTATTAGAGAGGGCATTAAGTGTTCATAAAGCCGATAGGGAAGAATGAAATGAGGAAGACAATGAAGCGGAGGGAGGAGATGGAGATGCAGTATGTACGTGGCGCATGATTAGGTCAGAGTAGGTTAAGAAAAATGAGAAACAAACTGAAAATGATCTGAAGTTCCAAGTATATCGGTGAGAACTTTGAAGGCCTCTGGTCTGTCTGAGACAAACAACTGCTTCCTGTGAGGCAAACGTTGTTATATCATTTGGTGAGAAATGTTCAGAAGGACCTAATGGTGGTCACACCAGACACTGACTGGTTTTCTGACCCCCCATACAGTAAATATAAACTGCACATTGTAGAGCAGGGGTCTCCAATCCTGCTCCTCGAGGGCCACCATCCTGCATGTTTTACTTGTTCCTCTGCTCCAACAGACTTGATTTGAATCAATGGGTGATTAACAGGCTTCTGCAAGAGGTAATGTAACCACTGAATCAGGTGTGTTGGAGCAGGGAAACAAGTAACACATGCAGGATAGTGGCTCTCCAGGACCAGGATTGGAGACCCCTGTTGTAGAGTGTGGGATTTTATGGTGGCCAGCCTGTGCAGCAATCATGCTGTCTAATCAGCACCTTGATATGTCACACCTGTGAGGTGGATGGATCATCTCGGCAAAGGTGGAGTGCTCAGTAACACAGATTTACACAAATTTGTGAACAATATTTGAGAGAAAAAGGCTTATCGTGTACAAAGAAAAAGTCTAAGATCTTTGAGTTCAGCTCATGAGAAACGTGAGCAAAAAACAAGTGTTGCGTTTAGATGTTTTTTCTAACTGGGGGAAACTGTCTCTGACACCGACACTTATTAGTTCTGCCAAATTCTCAACATTATTTCATATCATTTTAGAGTAAAAAAAAAAAAGGATAACTTTGTATATTATTTCTAGTATGGGTGACTGTGAATAAAGTAAAATCCTTGAAATGATTACAGACCGATGCCATGAGGCCAATTTTCTTGTCATCACAGTATATAATTATGCAGTTTTTCAGCACACCCTTCTCATTTATGTAGCTTTAATTTAGAGTCTAGGCAAAACAGACTGTCAGCGTCTTATCTGTGTGTTTTGCCGCACGTGTGTTTGTTTCATGTGCGATGCATGCGTTATGCATTCAGCCTCTGAACTGCATCGTCATCATCATCTGTTCTCAGCAGAGTAATGAGCTGTAAGGCACCTCCTGAGAATCCTATCCTTTTTTTTAAATTTTTGATGCACTTGCATGACACCCCACAGGACAGAGAGTATAGAAACGTGTAGACTCACCACAGTTAACTTTATTTGAGGATTATAGATTTTTCAGTTGCGAGAGTCCAACATGAACTATAAAGGAGTAGGCTTGAAGCAATGAGGATGTTCGTGGACCGAGGCAAAGGGGTAACGATAACTGAAGTAAAAGAGAAACATTTAGTTCTTATTTTTGCCATCAGCACAATAAAACAGGATGACAAGAGACACCGGGTGAACGAGAGAAGACAGAAGAGGAATGAAAGAGGTGACGTGAGGAGGACAATGTTCAAATAAAGGGAGAGTTGTCATTACTGGATGTCAGGATGAGAGGGAAACAAGAATTATTTAAACTTCAAAGAGAATATAAGGAAAGTAGAAGTACAAGTACAAGCAGAAAGGAAAAGGAAATAAAGTGGATTAATACATCTGGCAAATAAGACTTTTGTTTTAGCAAACCCAAGCACATTTACATCTAATTTATTTATGTTTCGATAAATGTAGACGACCAAAATCTTTGTTTTGGTTCGTGCAGCTCCTTTTTATGCCAAATAAAAAATAAGAAAATACATTGGAAGGCCCATATTTCAGAATAAATAAATACAAAAATGCAATTATGCAAACATCTAAACCCTATTAAAAAGCATCATAAAGCCTCATGTTTCTACTCAATAATAGTTTTATGCATTTATTTATTTAGATCACATTATTTAGATATAAAACATGTTCACCAGTAATTATGATGTCTTGACATTTCTTACTTCGTTTGGCAGAAAAGAATTAAAAAACAATTGTTTTTGTCCTGAATGCTTCTTACCTGCAACCACACAGTTTTCGACCCTCACATAGCTGTGATCTTTGGTTGGTTGAGGCTCAGGTGACCACCGCTCATCACCGCTTGTTGTTTGCCTGAACGATCATCCCCGCTGTCCGAGGAGCAAACAGCTTTGTCCTGAAGAATTAGACTTTTGTGTTCCTTTTTTTTTGGTGCATCAGACACTGTTACAGTGGCTTCACAAACCTGGAAACCTTTCTTTAAACGCCTCCGTGTTGCTTCAGACTGCAGTCCGGTCACACTAAGGAGCAAAGGACGTCTTCTCAGTTCACTGATCAGCTCAGAAACACAAGTGACTCAACTACGAGGTGATCCTAAAGCAGGTAATAATTGCATGCTGTGCAGGGACTTTATGTAAGTTTACTTTTTATTTGTTCAAGGAAAAGAATCATGTTAAACTCTGAGCAATTTGACTTGTTTCTGATAGTTTTCTATCTTAGGAACTGATCATTTCTGTTTGTTTTAGTGAAAAAAAACTGATAAAGTAGAGACTACATGTTAAAATTAACCATAGTCTGTAACTATAAGCTTTTTGCAAAGCCAAGTCTTTGCATTAAATTCTTCCATCACATACACTAATTTATTTAATTTTATTTCTTTCATTCTGTATGTTTCCTGTACAGGCTCGCTTCACTGATCTTCTCTATAGGATTTCTAGATTTTTGAGTTAAGGCAGTAAAACTGTTCATCTTCTATTTAAAACAAAAGTACTGAAAACAGTGTAGCACTTAAAAACAGACTGGATCCAGTTCTGCTGGACGAAGAAGTAAAAAAAATAAATAAATAAACACAAAGGATAATCATGTTCCACATCTTGAAAGAGGTTTGTGTCAGAAATCTTACTTTTGGAGAAAAATGGAAAAAAACAAAAAACAAACTGCTGTTGTATAATTAAAGAAAATGTGCAGTTTGAGACCGAGGAGGGATCTGGGAAAACAACGTGTCGCTGATGATCCACGGGTAAATAACAAATGTCAGGACAACATATGGAAATGAGAAGACAAAGTTGTTCTGTGTGGACATGCTTGCTGTGGGATATTATAGTACAGACAAGATATTCACCCCTTAATACAAACCTTATTTATTTTTCCTGTTTTAAGGAAAATAAAACCTTACAATTTTTTGCTTCTTGACATGTATTTGTAGCATGATTAAAAAAAAAAGAAACAGCAAATGTACAACAGAAACGAGTACTTTCCTCCACTTCATTTCACTGACCTATAAGGCTGAACGGTGCTTCTCACTGAAGACGGGACAAACCGTTTCGACTCACCACAGGATCACCGGAGCAAGTCTCCGTCACATCTCTGCACAGGTTCTGAGCCGACTGCAGCAGGGACGAGCCGCTCGGCGCTTGGATGCAGACAGGAGGAGGAACACACAGCGGGCTGATGAACGTCGGTCGTTTCATTACTGGACATCAGTCAGCAATACAACAAACGCCAGCCTGGGTCAGACAGAAGTGAACACCACCGGTCAGGATCAGTAAAGTTGTCTCGTTTTGCAAATCATCATAAGTTAAAACCTTGAATCTGGGTTTTGTTTTTTGGTTTACAGCACTCCATGCTGCTGTGTGTGAACAAACAGTCTGTAGACTTAATGTAGACCTTATATGGACCTTACTCTGCTGACAGATTCTCTGTCCCTTAACTCTCCTCTTCAAAGAGTAAAACATTTACCTTTTCACAAAGGATTTCTCTTCTAATTTCATGCATTTATACATGAAGATTTGGCATCAGACTTGTGTTATTTAACGTTACGTTTATTTGTGTTTTTACAGTCAAGTCCCACCATATTTGTCGTGAGGAGTTTTGTAACGTTTGCTCTTTTTACGCCACAGTTTTCAGTCGTCTTGTATGCAGTTTTAAATAAATCATTGCAAATGTGAGACGGCACGCTGCATCGGATTCTTTTATTCATTTAAAACCTTTCAAAAAAGAAGAACTGAATCATTGTGTGATGTACTTGTATCGAATGTAACATGTTTTAATAACTCCACTGATTGTTATTTTTGTAAGAGATCTCAGATTTTAAAATTACTCACATTTGTTTGGAACTGCAGGGACGGTCAGTACGCCGCTCAAAGTGTCCTGTCCACTGAAGAGACACCGGGGTAAACTGTACAAGACAAGCCAGCCTGATGGTGAATTATTGCTGCTCATTATTTCCTCGTTACTAAAGATCCGTTTAATTGGTCTTTTGCTTTGCAAGAATGAAACCTAATTCAAAGTGGCCACTCCTCCTCCTCCTCCTCCTCCTCGTTTCTTGGTGTGAATCATAATTGATAGGAGTTCATTCTGGAGCTTCCTGAATGTAAAAATTATGTTCAAATGTGACTCGTGCATTTGTAACGCAGAATTTTTAAAGATTTTTAAACAGTGCTCATGCATGCTTTTTTTAAAACAGAATATTTTAATGAAATAAAATGACATGTTCATTTCAAGAGACTGCATTAGAAATAATATACCTTCCCACACTAATTATAAACCATTTAATTTTTCTTTAGCAGACTGTTTCTAAAGTATCCCTAGTTTAATGAAGCCAGTTTGTCTCTCGAGTTCAAATAACTGCAGGAAATATACTCTACTTTTCCTTTGAGTTTTGCATATTCTTAGGACTAAAATGTGTTGGCACTGTGGGAACTTATCTTTCTTATTCTTGCTCACTTTTGCACATTTGCCATCTGCTTTTTGTCCAAAGCGTCTGCTAAAACGGGCAAGTGAAATTTGGATAATGAGGCGTTCAGTGTCTTATCAGAGGACGCTTTGATACTTGGTCAGGACAAGCCAGAGATCATTTATCGATTGTCTGATTGATGGGCAGAAAGTCGGAGCCTCCTAAGCTCTTTTTGCATTAGCCTTGTCTGTACGGGGGTGAAAATAAACACCTCCAATAAATCAATAAGCTAATTTACTGGTTCAGGATGTCAGTGTGGTTAGAAAAATATCTCTTTGCAGCAAGAGCCCATTTTAATCCTCTGCCACTGTGAATGTGGGCCACGTTTGGAGGTTTGGAATGAGGAGTGGGTATGTGCAAAAAGCACTCTTAAATGAGTGTAAGGTCCTCTGAAGTCACGTGATCTGTGTGAGTGTTAGCGCCTCGGGCTGTCCCAGACACTCCATCTGCAGTCCTGCGAGGCACAACCATCTTTCAGGAGATGGAGGCTTCTCAGACACACAGATGAACGAGTCGCCCCAACACGCCGAGACAAAGCAGCCCCGTGCGCATGTGCACAAACCCACCAGCGTTCTTTTTATTTAACAGTGTACTGTGTGAGTTTAAACATGCTTTTAAATGTCTAACCTCAACAAGAAACTTGGTTCTCTTGAGGTTTTAAGGAAGACAAGATCTGAACCCTCTTACAGTCTAAGCTGTTGTTCCTGGATCAGGACATTTTACACACATACAGCAAAAGATTTGAGATTATGGGTTCAAAATTTTCACATTCGCAAAACTACTGAAGGCCAGCACATCCTCTGCAATTTAAAAAAAATATAACAGACCTCTACATGTCCTGCTGCACAGGCTCATTAAGGTATTACACACTGTACAGCTTATGATTTAATAAATGTTTGACTTCTTTTCACAGTGCAATATGCCACAAACATCCGACATGGATTTTTGTCCAACAGCAAATAAAAAAAAACAAGCAGTGGTATTACTGCTCTTGTTGTTAAATTCGGACTTTAAAAAAGGGGGAGGAGGATGAGGAATTAACAGCGGAAAATAAATCAGTTCTATCAGGAGTGACACTGCACAGTTTTTAACTTTTTTCTTTTTTGACCACGTCTGTCATTAGTTATAGCAGGATAGTCTTTGGTCGTGAGAGTAATAAAATAGCTGTCGATAATCCTGTCACAATAAATGACCACAGACTGTTTCCTTTCAAGCTTAGGCCAAAGATTTTTGATGAAGGATTTTGTTCATGACAGCCAGAACTCTTGAGGCAAATGTCCAAGTCTAAAACCCAGATATAATAAATAGTTATAAATGAAGTGGTCCAAATCTGTGCGCTCCAGCAGATTACAGCGTAAATGTAGGAGCAGCTGCCGACGTGGAAAAATGAGCCAAGGTGGGCAATGAAATAATCTACACAGCCAAGAATGCAAACACAGAAAACCCCCAAAACCAGCATCATGGCTAACTGGTGGCAAACACTCTGAATTCAGAGACTGCAATGATAAACTGACATATTTTCTCTCAATTTTAGGCAATCAACTCGTCTCCCTACAGTCTCAGCCCAGTGAGACGCCACCTGAAAGGATTCTGTTGTTGGAAAACACACTCAGGTTTTTGTGGAGTAAAACAATAGGCACAAACTTCAAAAAACACAAAGCTTAACTAAGTTCTAATGGTGGCTGCTGATTGATTGTTTCTCTGCAAAAATGACCAGTCAGCCTGATTGGTGGTATATTTATTCTATAAAGGAGGGAAGATTCACTTAATGATCAGAAACAACTAAATGGACAAATTACAATTTAAAAAATAGATTGTTTTTTTTAATAAATATTGTGGGTTACATGTCACACAGTGACTTCGCAGGAGAGCGTGACCTAAGTTGCCAATAATAATAACTTGAAGAATAAAACGTCACACTCCGATTCGGTTCATAAACTGTTCAAGTCTTTTTTTCACAGAAATAAAAAAACACAAAACAATCCAGCTAAACTCCTTCGTACACAAAGAAACAAATAGAATTATGTAAGGTTTATGAAACTTTAAAGTGTAAAAATCAATTATTTACCAATTTGCTCAAAACAAATTTATTTTTAAACAACAAAAAGCAGAGGTTAGTCAACTTTTCCTGAATAAAATCCTCATTATACATTTATGAAATGCATTTTTTAAGTAGATCAACAAAAAAAAAAAAAAATCAAGGGGGCATTTTTTGTCGACTGCCTGCAAAAAGAAATGTGTCTCATCTTATCTGTATGTTTATGTAACACACACACACACACACTGAAAAATGTATATGACACCGAAAAAGCATTTATGTTTGTGTGCAAATGATCATCTTAGGAGTATTTTGAGAGTCAAGCAAAAACAAGATGTGCTGCAACTTTACTGTGTGTGTGTGTGTGTGTGTGTGTGTGTTTTTAGCTTTCTCTTCCAGTAAGGAATGACTCACTCTTAGTCATTATAAAGATTAGCGCACTTTACAAGCAAAGTTTAAATGCTGTCTGCAGAAAATGCCTTTGTTTCGTGGCCCTGGTCTGTTCATGTCTGCAGATGTAACTGTTCAGAGTTTTACAGTTATGATTTTAGAAAAAATAAAACTAACAACAAATACCTCAGTGGAACAGGACCTCCATCACAACATGAACTCAACCTTATAGCTTTCGTTGTGATTTTCTTTCTTTGGTCTTCAACTGGTTTAAAATCCAGGTAAAGCCTAAATAAAAACCCTCTCTGAGTTTGTTACAATCACCAGGTATTTAGAATTCAAAAATATTCAAACAGTAATCAGGTCCAATTGTCTAATTAATATAACATTTCCTTATAAATATCTGCTTTACTCACTTTATCAGAATACTCTTAACTCATTAGTGGCACAGTAGCTAATATTCAGAGCCCTGTTTTGCTCTAATTAATAATGTCAAACTTTGATGAAGTGCCCAATGATCTGTTTAATAAAGAGCGTCTGGCTCCAGATGATGTCTCTACCTGGGAGTGCCGAGTGATAAAGTATCTGCCAGCCTGACTGAAGCCACTCGGACCTGAAAGGTAGCGTGATAATAATGAGACACAGATGGTGTTTATGTACACACTAAAAACTAGTCATATTTAAAAGCAGATTGGTGCTCCAGTGTTCATCAAGGTTTAAAATGAGTAAAGGTCAGTGGATGAGTGCCTGTTGTTAATGGGGGGGTTCTTGTTCCTTAATTGTTTCAGTGGAATGGGCTAAACTGAGCTCGGTTCGTTCTTCTGTGCGTCCAAAGTAAAGCCGTTCTGGTTAAATGTGACATTGAGCAGCCATCAAGGGGCTTTGGGTTTATTTAGATTTACAAATGCAACATACTGAACATGCAGCATTCTATCCGACCACTAAGGTTATTGCTAAAACTGCATAGAAACATCAGTTTTGGTAAACAACATTCAGAGATTCATTAAAAAAAGATCAAAAATTGATATCATGGTGTGACTTTAAACAACTGTCTAAAAAGGGAAAGTTTTCACTAAACCCAACATCATTTATTACACCTCAGATTTCTACTAAAAAGCCTCTTGTTTTTAGTTGAAGCATCATTGTTTTTTTTTATTTGCACAATCCAACGTACAATGAAGCTAATACGTAAACTTTTAACTTTTTCATGTTAAATCTATCATTTCCAAACTGATTGAGCTACATTATTTCAATCTAAATGAGCACAGTAAATAATTAAAGGAAGGTCCAACGCTCTGGATTGAATATTGTCCACCTTTTGTGACATATTTTTAAAAACTAATATCATGTTATGTTAAGAAAGGATGAAGTTACTGTTATATTTCGGTCAAACCCTGAAAATATTGGTCTTTTAGATCTTTGAGGACGTCATGTGGACAACTCTCAGCTACTACCACACTAAGTTTTAGCACAATATTTGTAAACCTGACTAAGTTAGTCATTTGTGTTTGCTAAGATTGAGCAGCTGTGGCAGCCATTTTGAATTGGGTTGACTCCAAAAGTTCAATTTAACCAAATTTGGTGTAACTAATCTGGATTGTCCGATTTAATGTAAACACTTTCAAATAAAACTGATCCAACAAAGCCAGAAGATTGTGCTTTTAGCATCTGTAAATTTCTAATGCTTTAATGTGAAAATAAGCCAGTTAGGTTTATTTCTAATGGATCCGATTGGTTTCTTTTGTGTGTGTGTGTTACAGATTGTAAAATTAGTTGTTTTTGCTGTAAACCTGAGCAACGCAGAAGCTCTGGTGATTCAATTCAAGATAAAATAATAATAAAAAAAGTTTTTACATGTTGCATTTTTTTCATTCGGCCAATTTCAGAGGTTGTTGCTCTAACAATGTTGGAAGTCAGCCTCAACAAAGGCTCAAAAGTGAACAAATATTCATGAAACCTTAAACGAACTTTGCTCTAACGTGTGTTTTTCTGGATGCAGAGGCGCTCAGGCAGGACTACAATTAGATGCAAATGTTGGCTCGTGTTGCTCCTCAACATAAGATCCGGGTTTGGACTGGAGCCTGGAGGATCCATTGGCCTTCTCTTCCAGCACACGTCCTGATTCATCTGACCACACACACACACACAGATGTGCTCCCCTACACACACACACACACACACAAGCGTACAGCAGTGTGAGTCTGTCTGGAGGCGGCAGAGACAGAGAGGAGGTGTGGGAATGCTAAAAGGTTGGTGGTGGGGGGGAGCTCAGGGGGAGGAGAGTTTGGAAAGTAGCAACTCTGGGGCAAAATGTGCCACATGCTACAGGAAGGAATGCTGTGTGTTCTTAGAAGAGTTTAAAAGCAAATGAAAAGAAGAAAGGAGGAGAAGGAGGAGGAGGAGGAGGAGGAGGAGGGAAGACACAGTGGGAGGGATCTGCAGCGTGGCTGATCGTCTAAATGAAAGAACCTCTCAGACCTTTTCCCTGCTGTCTGTCTGCCCGTCTGCCTGCCTGCCTGCCTGCCTGCCTGTCTGTCTGTCTGCATGGCTTATACCCACTTCAGCTGAGGGAGCCCGGCCAGAGCAAACACAGGGAGAGGCTCAAACGTGACTTCAGCCTGGAAGTAAATATTTTTCACAAACCCTGGATGAAGGTGGAACTTTTTATTCTCTAATGCCTTTTAGAAGGTTTGTCCCCTTTTTAAAAATTCTGCTTTAATTTGTAGTCTTTGTGTGTGTAAAAAAAAAAAAAAAGATCCTGTTTCTTACAAACTTAATTGAGATAAAAAAAAACAACTGAACTGTTTCTTTCTGGCTTCCTGTTGTGATCCACAGGTGTTTTTGCTCATGTAAACAGGAGCAGGACTGAACTGGACTGAGCGACTTTTCTACTCCGGATCAGAAGAACTCCCTGCATCTGAACCAGTTTTATCTGTGCTCACAGAGCGTTACGCATGCGAGTGGTGTGTGTGTGTGGGGAGATGATGTAACCCATCCTTAGCACTCTGAAGGTCTCCGGTCAGCTTGCAGGCAGGTGTGATGCTGCGCGAGTGCGTTAAATACACACACATACCGCATCTACACTTGGTGATACAACCAGTGGTGTACAGGTTTAAATGTCAGAAGAGCTGCTTCTAAAATCCGTTCACACAGATAGTTTTTTTTGTTCGTAGCTCACCATTTGAGATTTGGGACTGGGCATAGAGTTTTGAACACAATTTGGTTTATTTCTTGTAAATTTATCCTCTTCGTACCTACGGTCAGCTTGAAAACAAAAGGCTGAAATTTTATATCAACTAGTTTGCTAATAAGCATTTTGATGATGTCATCACATCATATTTGGGATTAGTTTTGCATTTAGCATCTATTTTATGCCTCCCATTCTCCTATCTGTACCTTAAAGTGATAGTTCAGATCTTTTGAAGTACAGCTCTGTGGAAACTTCATGAGCAACTACTATCTTACCTGCTGTAGACGGCTCTTTGGACAATCTCAGCATAGAGAAATTCAGAGCGGATTTATGAGCTAAAGGCTCGTTCAATTGGGTCAAGACCCAAGTGGAATGGTGCAGCCTTAAAGTAACAAGTCTGAAAAATTTCCAAGAGGTTTTTGAAAATGCCATTTTATAAACTTTTACACTGTTGTCAGTTTTGCATCACATACTTATTCTGGCACAAAAATGACAATATTCCTGCTGGAAGTGCCCCATGTTGCACGAGGGAAGCTTTAGCTCGCTGCTGTTGCTGCTTTCACAAATAACCACAGAAATCACTGTAAAAAACTATGTGATGCAAAACTGATTGTGATGCAAGAGTTTACTACCAGCGTTTGGATGAACTGCTGTGAAATCTTTGCTTTGGAGTTGTTTTAAGATGGCAGCTACCTACTTTGGTCCCAGCCCCGCTCAGACTAGCTGTTAGCTTATTATTATGGTCAGAGGAGGTACTTTATGCTAGCTAAAAGCTAAAAGATAGCAAAACGACAGCATGAGAGGACAAAAAAGAGCAAGTATGTTGAAGCAAGTTTCCAAGAAAGCAATGTTTCTGAAGGAATTGAACATATTACGTATTTCCAGGGAGAGAATATTTATAAAGTTAAATATTTTGAAAAATATAAAAGTCACAGAAGTCATAGCACCCATTTCCTGAATGAGCGGAACGATTTGATGTGTGATTGGCTAAAATAGGAAAGTATGCAGAAGTTGTTAGATTGCAAAAAAAAAAAACCAAAACATTAATTAATTGATTAAAAATCAGAAAAACAAACGAGTGAATGCCGAATATGTCAAATCATACAAAATGAAGTGACTAATTTGAATTTGAATGTTATATTTGTGTTTCTTAGACCCTGCTGGAGAATTGTGAAACTTTCCCCACGAGCTGCTTTTATTTCATCCTTGGTCCGAGGGATAGACGACCCTGAAGCCGGAGACAGATTATTTACACCATGACTCCACAGGCCAGTGTTCTGGTTCCCCCTAACATCTCTTGGCCCGCTCTTTTCTCCAAACTGCTTCCACTAGTCCTGCTGTTGCTCCTCCAGGCCAGATGGGGGTGCTGTCACCCACAGTGTTTGGACTACAAGCCTCCCTTTGGGCCTCAGCAGCCACTGGTTTTCTGTAAAGAGTACACCAAGTTTGGATGCTGTGATCTGAGCAAGGACGAAGAAATATCAAGCAGGTTTTACACCATCATGGACAACTTTGACCATTCAGGTTTTACAACGTGTGGGAAATACATCCGCAGCATCCTCTGCCAGGTAAGATACTGACCTCTCTCTGCCTCTTTGTCGTCACTTTGCAAGTCCTTGTGGCTGTTTACAGGCTCTTTTGCATCACCTTTTATTTAGCATTTATGGTACAGGTACAACTATTTAACTTTTGAAGTGAAGCCCAATTCAAGATGGCTGCCACAGCTAAACGTACTTAGCAAAAATGGGTACAACTCAGTCCGTTTAACAGATATTGGGCAAAAATTTGGTGTGGTAGTAGCTGAGAGTCATCCTTGACACATATTCAAATCACTTCTCATTGCATGAAACCTTTGCTTAAACTTTAATAATTGTTGAAGTCAACTTTGTTTGTCTGTTAGCAAAATATCAAACAAACCACTTGACAGATTTTACTGAAACTTTCAGAAAGCTATTATTAGATGTACATCTACAACTGATTACCTTTAGGAAACAATCCAATTCAAGATGGCGGACACAGCTAATCAAATTTAGCCAGCACGAAGTTGGCTGTAACTCTGCCAGTTTTACAGATATTGAGCTAAAATTCAAATCTCAAGAAAAGAAACAAACAAAATTATTATGACATTTTCTTGGTTATGTCTGACCAGTCTGATGCTAAAATCCAAATCTTGCAAGATTTACTTTAAAATTGGAGATAGTTCATTACAAAGTCGTTTAAAACTTAAGCACAATTCCCGCATTCATGCTGCTTGCGTTTTCTTTCACAGCAACAGCCTGGAAATTCTCTCTAAGTTTAGAAGATATTTTTGTCATCTCAAAATTACTGCAGTCTTTGTTTGGAAAATGATCTAATTTAAAACTTTTTTTTTTCTATTCCTGCCTGTTCTGGTTTCTTTTTTGGAGCTCTTTAATCCTAAACAGATCCCTGCACTGAGGTCCAACCTCTGCATCACTGGAATGAGCCCTGAAGTCAGCCCCGCTCACTGATTACATAATTACGTGCTGACTTTGCAGCCCCGGCGCTGACTACGTGCAGCATGCGAGTGCAAATTGAACTGTAGGTGCGGCACAAATTTGGCGTGGTCCGTGTAGTCGGGGTAAAATCTGCAAGAGCAAAACTGCACAGACTCATTACTGGACCACAAATACAATGAATAACAATAATAAAGGCTTGTTAATTTTACAGGCAACCACATTACCAACAGGTTTAATACATCAGATTCTTTGTAAAGATGGTGACAAATCACTGGATCTCAAAGTATAGGCTCTATCACGGTGGTAATTACAGGTCTTGGCAGTTCTTTCCGTGCTATGCAGGCTGAGTTTTGAGGATAATAATAGAGCTGCAGAATGTCTAAGATTCGCTGCTTTCAGTGAAGTTTGACTGTTGGCTGACTTCAGAGCAATGTAAACATGTGAGGTTGAGAAATGTTTATTCTTTATTATTACACACAGACAAAATACAGAGTTAAATACCTCGAAAAGAGCGGGAAAAAGAAGCTTTGTAACAACTTCCATCCCTTGGGGATGACTCTCAGCTACAACCACACCAAATTCTAGCTCAATATCTGTAAAGTCGGCTGAATAAGAACCGTTTTTGTGGTATCTTAGGTCTTAGGATGTGGCAGCCACCTTGAATGGTGATGGCTCCAAAAGTCAGTCAGTTGTGGATCATTTCCTGGAAGATGCATTAAATTCTGCAAAGTGGTTCATCCACACACAGACAGACGGTCAAAAACATTAACTTTTAAGCAGCGAGCAATAATAAGGCACTGACATATTTATGTTTTGTTATTAAATTAATTTTGAAATATATTCAATTTCATAAACAATTTGCTTTAACACTTTTAAAATTGACTAACAATCTCCCTTTCAGCGGTTTCCTGCTTCGAGGTTGGTGGTTTGAGATAAATCGAGGACCTGAAGGTAGTCAGGTTACCCCAAATCCAGGGGGCTTACGTTGGGTAGAGCCACCACACAGAAGCCGTTCTGTGTGGTGGGTTCACTCCGGGAGCTTCCTGACTCTGAGATCAGACGCACTGCAAGACACAGAGTCAAAGGCAACGGGAAAGAGACAGAGTGGAAAACGTGGCCGTGTGTGTGTGTGTTCACGTGAGTGTGTGTTTGTCAAAGAAACAGAAGGGGGACTGTCGCTGTCCTCGAACTTGACTAAGCAAACAAACAGCAGCTTCCGCCTCAGGCCGCAGGACATTTCACGGTCCTGCAGGAAATGGGCCGACACAGGAGGTTAGCAAAGCAGGACGTGGAGAAAATTTGTAAAAGGAGTAATAATTTTTACCTCAAGCATTAATTTAAAACATGGCAAAGAAAATTATGAAAAAGTACCATACTTCGTGAAAAAGAAACTGAAGGAGACCATCAGAATCTAAAAATCTAAAATTTTCCTCTGGGGAACAATGAAACAAATGAATTATTTCCCCTTTATCTAAATGTAAGTTTGTGTTAATTCTCAGTCATCCAGGACATGACAACTCCTTAGAGTTTCAAGGTTGGTATCCAGCTGCCTTGTTTTTGAAACTCTTGGTTTCAGAAACCATCACCTCCCATTGCCCAGACTTGTTTGGAGATTGGTGATAAAAACAAGAAACGTGACTATATCAGGACGAGAAATCATAAAGGAGGTGTGTCTGTTGCCCATGTCTCTGTGTGTCTCTGCATATGTTTGTATTTGACTGTCTGTTGTTTTGGCAAATTAGCTGATTTTAAGGAAACGCTCAGAAAGTAAGCATCAGGTGTACTTCTATAACAAACTAACCTTTGGAGTCAGCCCCATTCAAGATGGCCACCACAGCCAACTAAGCATTGGAAACACAAGAACGGCTACAACTCATTTAGTTTTACAGAAACTGAACCAGGATTTGGTGTGGCGGTAGCTGAGACTCCCCCCCCAATGTGTTCCTTCAGGGACTGCTAGTTTCACATAGCTTAGTTTTACTTTGTCAATAAAAAAAGAGAAAATTATGCTATAAATAATAAAGATCCGTCTCTTGTCAAAAATGTTTAGTCAACACAAAAACTTAAATGAGACATTAAATACTTTGCTTCCCTCTTTGCTTTCTATGAGTACTTTTTGACAAGTATAATTACTATAATTACAACTACTACTAATGATAATAATACTGCTTTAATTTATTTTCTAAATATATACACAAAAGGCTTCAAACAAGTAGCCATTAAAATTTAAATAAATCCAGCCAACCCATTTAAAAAAAAAATCAAAACTCCTCTTTAGTAATTAGAAAAAGAACAACACAAAACAAAACATTACCAAATAGTAAAGCAACGTTTCTGGTCAGAATGCATTTTTTCCCTGATAAAAAATACATCAGTGGAATCCCATCATGCAATGACTTTAATAAAATATAAATAAAGGCTTTGTTAAAAAAAACATCCTTCATGGTTATGCTAAACCCTTTAAGGTCTTAGTGTTGGGAAACAAATAGAAACTGAAATCTAATTGTGGGTCTAGTTTTTGTTTCTGTTTGCCATAACTTGTGTGTCTGTCGCAGCTGTAACTACATACAGGTTTCTGGATCCCTCCGTGCTGAGGAAGGACAGATGAAAACAGTAAATTATAGTGGTCTGGGATGACTCTATTGTTAGAGAGCAGCTGTTTGTAGTCGCATGCATTTATGCAGCTCTGTGATAAAAAAGACTTCAAAGTAGTTTGTCTCAACAAGAACGGTTACACTCAGCATCTGGGGATTGAATAAAAGAGGAAAATGTGGACTACAGTAACTTCAAATCAACGTCTCCCACTTTCCCCCAAGGTCTCAGCAAAACGTCTTCATCCTGCCTCCTAATGCAGTTTCATGCTGCAAAATGCAGAGGAAAAATGAAAATGTGGAAAGTGCCACAGAATTTACTTAATTACATACAGCAGCAAAGTAGGAACTATGTGAATCAATAAAAATCAACACCTGGAAAAAAAAATCTGAAATGTGTTTTGATTTTTAAGTCAGGAAAATGTCCCATTTGTTTACATACAGGAGCAGGACTTAAAACCTATACTGCAGCCAGCCATTAGAGGGCGCTCACCCTTTATGGCTTCAACTTCTGGCTTCCAGTTCTGTCTCTTGTTATCATATATCTTAATGCAGGGGTGGCCAATCCTGGTCCTTGAAGGCAACTATCCTGCATGTTTTCCTTGTTTCCCTGCTCCAACACACCTGATTCAGTGGTTAAATTACCTCTTCATGTTCTGCAGAAGCCTGATAATGACACATTGATTCAAATCAAGTCTGTTGGAGCAGAGGAACAAGTAAAACACACAGGATAGTGGCCCTCGAGGACCAGGATTGGCCTCCTCTGTCTTAACGGTTTAAACTTGTTCTTTCTTGCTCTCCAGTCCGTTCCTAGCCTGCATTTGTGACGTCTGCTTGTCTAGATTTGGTCTCTTACTTCCAGGAAGAAATACCATTGTATGGAGGGCTTGTGTTAATATGCTGTTTGATGCCTGTTTTTGTTGTTCGTCTTTGGCTCTGGTCCCCATGATGGTTTCACAGTCAGAGAAACTGCCCAAGTTGACCACATGATGGTGTGGGTGTTGTGCTTCCTTCTGCCTAAAGCTCACCATTCTGGGTGTGGACAGTGCGGTTGTGCTTTAATAATGGAGTGGACCTGCTTTGGATCCATTTTTACTTAGCTGTATATAATCCCGGCCTGACCCGTTAAAATAAAGTCGTAAAGGAGAAGTGAAAGTATTCATACACAAGTCCTTCTTCTGTTTATGTGATTGCTTCATCTTCTTATTTCTACTTGTGAGATACACAAATCAGTATTTGACACCAAACGTTAGATTGAAAACAAAAAATCCAAGATGATGTATTTTTCACACTAGACTCTAAAAATGTTGCCTGTACGTATTTATTTATTTTCTTTCCAGGAGTGTTCTCCGTATGCTGCCCACCTGTATGATGCTGAAGATGCCAACACTCCGATGAGGGTCCTGCCCGGTCTGTGTAGGGATTACTGCTCCGACTACTGGTGGGAGTGTCGATACACGCTCAGCCTTCTCCTAGAGGACCTGGGGAACCCACCGCAGTTTGCTAACCTGACTTCTGCAATAGAAGAAGACCACAAACGGTTTTGTGACGTTCTGGAGCTCAAGGACAAACAGTACTGCTACCCCAACGTCCTGACAAATGCAGGTATGGGTTCACCAGAACGCCCCGTAAAATAATCTAAACGCAGATGGCATGAGGCAAAAAGACCTTCGATAGCAACACAAATTAAGGTTTTGCTGTGTTGTCAGACTCATCGGCTGAATTAGCTAAATGCTAATGCTAATATAAAGATGCCAACACGTTTTACACCATCCACTGTTTAATGAGAGTTGTGCTCAGAGACACCAGCTCTAGTTTCAACAGCATATTACAGTTGATCCACAATACTGCAGTTTCTAATTCCCAGCTTTAATACATCCTAAATAAAATCACTTTAAGTGTTCCTAAACTTCTTCCCTGGTGGGATAAATGGTAAGCTTTGAATAGAGCGGGAGTGTCAAACTCCAGGCCTGGAGGGCCGCTGTCCTGGAAGCTTTAGGTTTTTCTGCTCCATCACACCAGATTCAAACGGTTTAATTACCTCCTCCCTGAATCATCAAGTTCTCCAGAAGCATGTCCACAAGTCATTTAAACCAGGTGTTTTAAATTAAGAACACGTCTAAAACTTGCAGGAGAGCGGCCCCCGAGGAACAGAGTTCACCACGTATGGACTAGAGTATGATTCTTGGACATAAAGAGGAGCTTTATGCTTTATATAATCTAACAGACTAAGGAAAGCTGACCTTATATGAGAGCAATCATGGTGGTATCAAAGCACGCACAACATGCTGATGTTTAGCAGGATAAAGTTTGTTTTAAACTTCTTAATTTGGTTTCCAAGAGTCGGAAAGTGCACGAAATGCGAGACAAATTGTGACAGAATGGAGATAGCAAAAGGAAAATAAGTTATGAATTATGATGAAATTAAGACAAAGAAATCATGCCTGCATATTCATCCTCTGAAATGTCCAAACACATTAAAGAATGACCCAAAGGTTTGTCCAGCGGTGGCACTCTTTAGTCATTCACCAAATTCATGCCAACACAACCATATCAGTTTCCTTCTGTCAATTTCAAGATGATTTAAATCTCGATTTAAATGTGATGATAAGCTCCATAAGTTCATCTCAATGTAAAAAAGCAAGAGAGAAAAACAGGAGAATAAATATCACAGCCTAAATAGTTTTATTTCATTGTAATTTAGTTTAAGAAGGACAACTACAACAGTGTCAGTTTTAATATTATTCTGGCAGCTGTGTTTTTGAATTTGTTGACATGAGCAAACTGTGTGGTTTGATTACAAATATGACTTTCATTTCCCGTTTTGTTGATAAAATTAAAACTGTGCTCTAATAACTTTTGACTTGCTTTTCATTTCCTGCATTTTTAATGTCCCCAGAACTGAACGCTAACCTGGGCTTGGTTCGCGAGGATCCCAAAGGCTGTCTGGAGTTGTGTCTGCAGGAAGTCGCCAATGGTCTCCGTAACCCCGTGGCCATGATCCACGCAGACGACGGGAGCCATCGCTTCTTTGTGGCGGAGCAGCTGGGTTATGTGTGGGTTTATTTGGCCAACGGCTCCAGGATTGACCGCCCCTTCCTCAACCTCACGCAGGCTGTGCTCACATCGCCGTGGGCCGGGGACGAGAGGGGATTCCTCTGCATAGCCCTGCACCCGAGGTAGGCCTATAGAGGCTCCAGTTCTTTATGAGGGGTTAGACCCAGGAATAAGAAGCAAACTTGTTTGCACTGAGCCAAGATGAGAGGTGAACTTCAGATGCATGATAAGCATTTTGTCTGCGTTTAGGATCACCACAGTCAGAAAAGCCTACGTGTACTACTCTGTGTCAGTCAAGAAGGAGGAGAGGATACGAATCAGTGAGTTCACACTGTCTGCACACGATGACAACCAGCTGGACCATTCCTCTGAGAGGTACAGACTCAACTACGTGCCGTCACACTAAGTCAGGCTTTTGTCGAGTGACTCGAGCTGATTTATCGACACGTTCCCGCCGTAGAACCATCCTGGAGGTGGTGGAGCCAGCATCAAACCATAACGGGGGGCAGCTGCTCTTCGGTCACGACGGATATCTGTACATCTTCATAGGAGACGGAGGGCGAGCTGGAGACCCATTTGGGAAATTTGGAAATGCGCAGAACAAGTCAGTAAATCTTCTAATGCATTTCACTTTTAGGTTCATAACGAACGGCCAGCTGTCTGAACAATTTAGGGCTTGGGACAGGTCAAATCTTTTCAGGTGGTGTTCTGTGGGAAGGTTATGGGCAGGTGTTATCTTACTTATTATAAGTAGCTTTTTGACCTCAGTTTAGAGAAATAGAGCTCACTTCTCACAGAACGTGAAGCTCATGGATAGTCTGATCAGAGCCAAAGTGGATTTTTATCATCTTAAAACAACTTCAATATCCAAACTTGCATGTTGACATGAATGCTATTTTTAAAAAGTATTTACCACTTTATATAATAACTTTAAAACTAAACGGTTATTTTAGCATGATTTGCTTTGCGAATAATCATACATTTCTGTGCAATTCATTGTGTGATTTTTTTGTCATGTGAAATTAACAACAGTGTGAAGGATTATAAAAGAGTGGGCACCTAAAGTGCTACTAAAGTTGGGATTGGAGTTGTTTTAAGATAAACTATAAGTTTACTGAATGTTTAAAAGAAGGGAAATGTTTAAGTTACAAGCTGGAATCAGAAACTGAGCCTGATCATGTTGATTGTCCTGTTAATATATTGTAATTTGAGTTGTTCATTAGTTTCTTGTTTTGCCTTCTACAAGGTGTTTTCTAAATAATTTACAGAGAAGCTTATTAGAAAACTTCATTTAAGTTCTAAGTTTTCTTGTCTGTCTCGCTTTTAAAAAAATCAGGCAATTTCCTGGAAACATTTTTTTACCAAAGAAAAGAAAAATCATGTATCCTAGGCATCTCATTCTTTTCTTTTTTTAAAAAAATCAGCACATACGCTGCAATTTTTTATTAAAGTGTGCACCTTTCCAAAGATATGTCTCCTCCACAATCCTAATTTTGGTTTGATTCTACAGAGCTCAGTCAGCTCTGAGAAAAAGTTCACGTTGTTGAAATGACATCTACTTCATTAGCAATATAAAGTAACTAACAGAGATTATTTCTTTATGTTTACAAATAATTGTTGACCTTTTTAGGCTTGTAATTTTGTCACAAAAGCTGCATTATCTAAACTATTGACACCATTTCCCTCAGTTATATTGTTTTCTCCTGAGGTTTTTTTTTTAGGATTGCTTTGAAAGCTCTTCTGGGAATGGGGAATAATACATCCTGCCAAGTCTAATGTTGACACTCCATATTTTAGACCATTACTCACTGCTATGTAGAGGTAAGAAAGAAAGAGAGGCCGACTGGCCGACAGGAGAGGAATGAGAGTCCAAGACAGGAGTGAAAAGACTGGAAAGCTGCTATCAGTCAGTTTTATGGAAGACAAGAAGAAAAAAATACGGGTTTATAAAAATTAGTAAGGTGCAACTTAGTAAGAAGGATTATTTCGGATTGGGGAAAAGATCGACAAAAGGAGGGGACAGTAGCAGAAGCAGAGGGAAGTTAAAAAAAAGTCCAGGGACGTTACCATAATGTCTAGTAAAGCTGCGCCACTTGAAATTAATTATCATAATTGCGAGCAGAAATGCACAGGTAAAATAAAATGAATTAATGCCATAGAAAGTTAACAATCAGTCTGGGTCCTTGGGTTGCATTTTTGCCATTTGGGCACCCCTACAATAGAATCAAAAAAGGTGGCATGATAAGTTTCACCAAACTCAAAGATTCATGTCAAGCATTTGTGTTTATAAAATTAAAGGCGTTCAATGCAGCCTAATGTGGCACTGTCAGTCTTTAAGACTCTGTAAGCCTCTCATTCTGTTGTGTACTCTTTTTTTTTTTTTGTTGAACAGGTCAGCACTTCTTGGCAAAGTGCTGCGGATCGATGTGGACAACAATGATGATGGTGCTCCATACAGCATCCCCTCTGACAACCCGTTCATCGGGGAATCAGGGGCATGGCCTGGTAAATCGCATCAATTCTTCAATCTGTGGAATAATCTGATGACATATGATTATTTTGAATATGTAGAGAAAAACTCATGGTCCATGGTTTATTTTAGCTCAAAGACACACACAAAAAAAAATGCAACAGCAGGAGCTTCCTGCTTGAGTTTTTTTTTTCTTAATTGTTTTGTTAATATGACTCCTGTAGATTTTCCCCTCCATCTTAAAGAGTGCAAGTGCCTTGTCATCTTCCTCATCTCTTTTTTTAAATCGCAGAGATTTATGCTTTTGGCGTTCGCAACATGTGGCGGTGCTCCATCGACCGCGGCGACCCGGCTACAGGCGCAGGCAGAGGCAGGATGTTTTGTGGCGACGTGGGCCAGAACAAATATGAAGAGATAGACCTCATTGTTAAAGGTAGGATGAAGTGGGAGAGTCAACTTTTTTTTTTCTTTTCTTTTTTAGCTTGAATTTCTCTGACCTCACCTATCAGAGGCTTGGAACAGCCACGCTTGCTCACAATTCTTTTCTGCTTTTATTTGTGTAAAATCTGATGATTAGGTTTGTGAAAAGAAAAGAAAACCTCCCCTGATGTCATCAGGAATGCCAACTGCAGCTAAAGAATTAGGCTAAAATCATAAAAACGCTGTTCAGAAAATAGTAAAACTCTTACCTTTATTAGCAATATATTGTCCGTTTAAATACAAAACTAAGCTGCAGCAAACTAAACTAACAACATACAGTATGTCTTCCCTTGTGTTCAGTTAGGGATCCTGGACAAACATCTTGAGAGCTAAAACTGACTCTTATCAATGTCAGTTTTGGTATATGATCTTTTAAAATCTCAAGATGCCAAATTAATCTTTTCACAATGCTGAAAAAAATGACATATTTGCAGAAAAGGCTCTCTTCTCCTCCTGTGATTATTACACTGAAAACTATCCCCCCCATGATAATTTTTCATGTCAAGAAAAGACCTCCCAGAGACACCGAGTCTGCTCCCTGACAATTACAGTAAATAAGATCTGGTCCTGTAGAGTTCTGAGGAGAGCATAAAATAAACACCAAATTACAGCTTGTAAAAAACAAAGTCCACGTTTCCTTTTCCAACCATATAATGACTCTGCGTGTCCAAAACTATGTTTATAGCGTATTTACAGCTTTATGAAGTTAGAGAAAAAAATGAACAATGATTTTTTTTTTTTTCTCCTGATTATCTTATTTTATGTGTTTTCATTTAAAGGAGGAAACTATGGCTGGAGGGCCAAAGAAGGCTTCAGCTGCTACGATCGCAAGCTCTGCCAAAACTCCTCTCTAGGTGAGTCAAGAGTCAGGGTTTCCGCTGATGAACGCTGAGCCACTTCTGTTCATCTGAATTACTGGATTGGGAAATTACAGTATGAGTCGTCTTATTAATTTGATCTACTCTGAGAAACTCGTTGATCATTTCCTATATGCTGTGATATAGTTTGATAAGTGAAATGAAAGGATAAAGTGTGGTGGTGTTCTGTTGTTGTGCATCCTCAGATGACGTCTTGCCCATCTTTGCTTACCCCCACAAGTTGGGCAAATCTGTGACGGGAGGATACGTCTACAGAGGCTGTCAGATGCCCAACCTCAACGGACTTTACATCTTTGGGGACTTCATGAGCGGGTGGGTATAGGCATTTTAAAAAAAACAACAACAACTAAATACTGCATCTGTTTTATGGTGTTGACAGGTGCCTGCAGAAATGAAGGGTTGGCGATTATGTAATTGTCTTCATCTGTGTGTGTGCGTTTTTTTGACTGACTTTAATGAAAACGATTTAATGATTTTAATGAAACTATCTGAAAATAACCATTGGGTGCACATCTACGAGTGATTACCTTTTGGAGTCAACCTGGTTCAAGATGGCCGCCACAGCCAACTGAACGCTGGAAACACAAAAATGGCTACAATGCAACTAATTTAGTAACAGAGTTATTCACAACACACACTGAGTGCTACACATTACCTGACATCTTTCTTAAAACTTTGGAATCAACCGTTGGCATCGGCACTGCTCGTCTGTTAGCAAAATATCCCACGAACCAGTGGGAAGACTTCAATGAAACACTCAGAAATGAATCACTGAATGAACATCCAAGACTGACTGACTTTTGGAGTCAACCTGATTCAAGATGGCTGCCACAGCTAATCAATCTCAGCAAACACACTAATGGCTACAACTGTGTCAGTTTTACAGATATTGCATTAAGATTTGGCGTGGTAGGAGCTGAGAGTAATCAAACTTTGAAAAAAATACCTGGAATTTTAATGATAGTACTAATGTACAGTTTATTAGTATAAGAATTTAAGGGGATATTTGTGCTGTAGTTTATATGTTTACTTCTTTCTGTTCAGGCGTCTGATGTCTCTGAAGGAGGATGTGGCAACAGGTGAATGGCAGTATAACGAGATCTGCATGGGAAGAGACCAGACCTGCAGATTTCCTAAACTCATCAACAGTTATTACAGATACATCATCTCTTTTGCTGAGGATGAAGCAGGTAATGACTGCGAGTGTTCGTATATTCATCTCCTCGCCAAATATCGCGCCGCTTGTTTAGATACGTATTGTGTGAGGCAGAGGGAAACATCTTCAACCCTGCACGCTGTTCGGTACACGGTGTACTCTTTTGGCCCCCCGTTTCTGATGAGCTGGGAAAGTTTTACTGCAAAAATCTGGTCTGAATTATCAGCAGCTGATTTACAAGCTCACAAGCGATGCGCATAACGCTTCTAGTCTTTCCAGCTTTCCTTTTTTATTGAGCTGTCTGAAGGCGTCAAAGCACAAATACCTTATCTTAAGACACATTCCTTTATTTTTAACATTAGTCAGGATGTGTTTCTTCCATGTCTATCGCTCTGTTTTACTCTCATTCACCATGTCCTGTCTGATCTTAATATTGCCTCCTCTTGTTATTTACCATGCTGTCTCTCTTCCCACCCTCTTATCTTTGTAAACCTTTTTTTAGGTGAACTGTATTTCTTAGCCACGAGAGTCGCGAGTGCCACAGCCAGAGCTGGAGTCATCTACAAGATAGTGGATCCTTCCAGGTAGCAAACGTCTGCGCAGCTTCACTTCAGCGACTCAAATGATCTCATCATGTTTCTTGTAACTCGTTATGTTGTGCATCACTTTAGACACTGCTGATGGAATATGAAAGAGCTTTCTACAACACATTGTGAACAGCCTAAGATGGGAACAACAAAGTGAAAACTACTTCTTGTTCAATTATTCAAAACAATACACATTTTAATGGGGGTGCAAAGTTAATACCATGTCTTAAACATAGTTAAACAATGCAAACTAGATCAAGAAGTATCAATAGGGTGATTGTATTTCTACTCATAGTGGGTAAAGATCAATGTCCCTTTAGGAAAATGGAAACTCTTCATAACATCACAGCTTCACAGTCAGAGCAGAAGTTCTTTTAAAAAACATAAAAGGAAAACCCAAGAAAACTAAAATATGTTTGTACTGATTGTTGACTTCAAGTCAGAAAAGTAATTAAAATAATTTTCTTTCCAAAAGCTCTCATTGTTTTAGTAATAGTTTAATACAATACATTAAAATGTAATAAAAACTGGAAACAGCTATATTAAATTTGATCATAAAAATTGAATTAGTTAATATATTTTTCCTTTGTGCAACAGTGCTCATATAAAATATACATGCATATTTTAACATGGGCATAAATTAGTTTAACCCCTACATTACCTCCAAAAGAGGTAATGTAGGGGTTAAACCAATATGGACATACCTCATAGCTCTGACTGTAATAGCCGATGAGATTTTCTTGCTATTGTGGTTGAATTAGGCTACAGTAAATATGAAGTACACCATAGTTATGATTTAAGTAGAAATAACTCTTTCTCCTAAAAGAGCAACAACAGTAATAACCCCAGTTAAAGAACTGATAATCCATCTATTTCTGTAAAAGCTGCTGCCTCCAAAGTAACGCTTTATCAAAGTAATTAATATCAGGGAGTAAATTTTCCTTTGCAGCTCTAGCTTCATTACCTGTGTCAGTACTGATATAAAATTAATTTATAGTTTGTCTGGATGTGCACGTATTACATAATGGATGTGCATTTTGTCTTTTTCTCCTGTGCAGACGAGCGCCACCAGGAAAATGCAGCATCAAGCCTCTACCTGTTAAGATTAAAGGAAAACTCATTCATTTCTACCCCAAAGAAGGTAAGGAAAACACTTACTGTTGCTTATTAAACAAAAAAGAAAAGGGGAAAAGTCATCACATGGATCTGTCTGCATTTAATCTATGCGATCAAATCTCCTCCATTCTGGTGTTTTAGAGAATAATTGTAATAGAAGTAAATATTGTAGAAGTATTGACACTGTAAGGGTCTGGGCATTGTGGGAAAAGAAAGTTGTTTTTTTTTTTTTTTATCTGTATTTTCCTGTTTGCAGAGTTTGTCATCAACAAGAAACCAACCACGACGCCCATTCCCACAACAACTCCAAAAACTACAACTAAAGCTACAACAATAAAAAAACCTCCAGTAAGAAAACCCATAATAATAATAAAACCACCAATGCCAACGAGGCAAACGAGTAAGAGGCCGCCGGCGTCGCCAACGAAAGCAGCAAGAAGACCAACGATCAAGACAACAGGTTCAGCTATTAAAGCAACAATAAAAACAACCGCAGCCACAGCCGTAAAACCCACAGCTGTCCAGATGGGCGCTGCGAATCCCGCCACAACTGCGTCGACCGGTAGGCCCACTGGTGCACCTGCTTATCATACTCGCTCTACTGACCTCCCAAACTCTGCTCCCAGCACAAACACTGACGGGTCCGATCGAACTAACACACGTAGGCCGTCACACACTTTCGTACGAGGAGAGGGCACCAGCATCCACACTGGCGGCTTGGCTTTCTGCACGCTGTTCTTGCTTCACACTATAACACTTTATTCATCGGCGTCCTTGTACGAGTTTGAAAACAGAACGGGGTGGAATGGCTAGGACAACTGCTGTGTTACAGACAACTGGAGCTATAGTTGGTATTTATTTCAGCTGGCTGAAAATCTTGACGTTTTTATGCTAAATTAACATTAGACCAAGTAGGGATTCATGTAGGTTAGTATCAGGGTACTGTACTGTATATACATTTGTGGTTGGGGCGTTTTCTTTGTGCGGTTAAGAAGTTTTGTATTTTATTTAAATGATAAGGACTTCACTAATCAGGCAACAGGCATGGCAGATATTGTACAAAGAGAGAGATTTATAAATTCCAATGAAAGTTTTAAATAAGACATTAAGGTAAACAATAATTGGGGTCAAATGAATATGAATCGTTTTTCATTCAAAAATAAACAAATATTGTCTCGATGTTGAAGCTTATTTTTTAATTTTTAGGTTCATTTGCACAGGTTAAAAAAAAATCTTTAGATGAGCCAGTTTTACAATCTTTCTTTATTTTATTATTATTAATTCAGGTTAAGTGAAAAGTAATGTGGACATCAGTCCTTTTTTCAAACCTGCTAACATGCTATTCCTTGGCTGAAACAAAAGTGTCCAGCAGGACAATTAGTGCTTTTCTTATGTCAGGTATTTGCACTACTTTAATTTAAAGCAAAGGTTATTTATTTTGAATAAATGTTTCTTTCTGCATCAGTTTCAGCTCGGACAATCGTCCTTGTGTGTCTGTGTCTGTGTCTATGTCCTTTCTGTTCAGTTCTTGACAAAAACATTGCGTAAAGTGCTGTCAAACACACTTAAAAATCAAATAAATCTGTTTTGATTTATTAGTTGAAGCAATAATTCAACATTTTGGGAGACAAGCCTATTCACCTTCTTGCAATTACAAATGCTGGCTTTACAACACGTCAAATACTGCTGTTTTTTTCTTTGCAGGACACCCTTGACATCAGGCTGTAACATCCTGTCTGATGTCAAACAAAAGCACATTTGAACAAAACCAGAATCTCTTCCTAATTACTCATTTTGTCACACAATTCATTAACTCCTTTGAGTCTTTGATAGGGATGTAAAAATCAACTCTGTTAACGTTAAACATCACTTAGAAACTTGATTTTTGTATTTACTCAGCCAACATTCACATAATGAGAAGCTGTGTAAAATACAGACTTCAGCCATCCGTTAATGTCTCCCATAAAACTGACTGCACAGCAAGCAGACTAACTTTGTAACATGTTTTTCTCTTGCATAACTGCTGGTAGCACCTTGTCGAGGTGACTCAATGAGCATGTTTTAGTAAACTAGACAGTGGGAAACAGCTAAAATTAAAGGACCAGCATTCCCCTAATACAGGGGTGGACAACCCTGGTCCAAAAGAGCCACTATCCTGCATGTTTTACTTGTTTCTCTGCTCTAACACACCTGATTTGAATCAATGGATGATCAGTAGGCTTCTGCAGAACATGAAGAGGTAATTTAACCACTGAATCAGGTGTGTTGGAGCAGAGAAACAAGGTAAACATGCAGGATAGTGGCCCTCCAGGACCAGGATTGTCCACCCCTGCCCTAAAGGAATGCATTTCACTCGCTGCCTTTCACGCCAGAGTTTGAGACCAACATCATTTTATGATAAGAAATGAGAGAGTTATAGTCATTTTGGTCAAATCTTAAAAAAAAAAAAAAAAGATGGCAGACATGTTAGGCATAATTTTGTTAACTTTGACATAGTCAACCTAGCTCTTTCGGTCCTTTTAGCCTGCAGACAAGAGTAGCTTTTCATATTGTAGTATTTTACGGGTATAGTCTTAGTTACAAAATAAGTGCTATTCCAGAAAACTATCCTTTTATTTAAAGAGAAATCTCCTCCAGCAATTTTAAAGGATAGTCTGGTCATTTTTAAAGTGGCGTTCTGTCAAATAGTTATCAATGATGGATCATGTGTATGCTGATGGTGCTGGGGCTGCGATCTGTCTGCCAGGAGTTGAGTAAACTTTTGGATGGACTAGACGCACTAATCGGCCGAACTGATAGATTCAGCAGCCTCAGCCCCGTCAGAATACAACGGTTGATGTTTAGCACATGTATAATAGCGTAGTAGCACGGACTCTGTTTGGTTGAGAAAAAAGTGACAAACGAAACAAAGGTGTCACGCAAAAGTGTAGAGGTTTAATATTAGCTAATATAATGTTCTTTCACACCGCTTTGCCGTTTTTGAAAAACCTGAAAACAGTTTAAAACGGATCCTCATAACCTAGCTTAGACTAAGTCTTCTGCCCTTTTCTCTATACTCAGTGCTCTCTGACTACTGATAACTTCTTGACAGAACATCACTTTAAAAATGTCTGGTTATTTAAGATTAAATTGATAAATTCATATAAAGAGGGTGATTCTGTCTCCCCCTCAGGTTACCGTGCTACCGTCCTGACTGCAGCCTTCTCTAGGATCGCTCAGACCTCAGTCTCCCCCACACCTGCGACAAAGAAAAACACTGGTTCCCCCTCCCTACCTTTAAACCTTCCACAGCCCCCTCCTCCAACTCCCCCCACATCTCTGAAACGGCCTCAGACTGCTGGGATTTCTCCAGCCCGCCGTAAACACCCTGCAGCGTTGACCACAACATGGGCCCCATATTCGAGCCAGAAGCCCACTGTAACACCCACGCAGAAACAGAAAACGCCAGCCAGCACCACAGCTCCCGGAGCACGGGACGACAAGCCGTCGCCCGGAAAAAAGCTGGCAAGTGCCGCTGAGGGCAACCAAGTACACAAGAGGCCCAGAGGTCGGGGGGGTCACGGCTCCAAGAAGAGAAGAGGAGGGAAAAGGCGGCCAGCCGGCACAGTGCGACTTGTAAGCGCTGATGGCTCGTCGGATCGAGGCAGGGTGGAGATCTTCATCCGAGGGGAGTGGGGAACGGTGTGCGACGACCTCTTCACCGGCAAAGCGGGTTCGGTCGTGTGTCGACAGCTGGGCTTCACCACGGCTCTGGCTGTGATGAAGAGGGCTGTGCTGGGAGCGGCCGACAGAAGAGTCAGGATCCTGCTGGACGACGTGGAGTGCGACGGCGGGGAGAGATCCCTGCTGGACTGCAAGAGGTCCCGGGTGGGGAAACACAACTGTTCACACGAGGAAGATGTTGGGGTGATTTGTGCTTAACAGAAGTGAAAGGAACAGATCAAGGCTGTTTGGATGTACTGAATTAATTTCAATAACATGTGGGACTTTTTGTCTTGGCCTGTCCTGAATGCAGATTTATCTTTTCCTTTTTTTTTACTCCTCATTTCTAATTTTTTTGTCATAGACAAACTGGAATCTTCTGATTTATTAGAAGATTTTTATTTTACATTGTATCCGTTCAGTATTATCTATAGTTACAAACTATAGAAGCACCTAAATTTAAATAATAATAGAATTCTTAAACTGAAGTTTAACCTGAAAATGCTGGACATTTTATACAAGGATGAGATAAAAACACATAAAACCTCTTCTATTGCATCAGATTCTTTTGAAGTGGGGTTCTGTCAAAAGGTTATGCACAATTATTATTTTACCTGTTGTAGATAGCTCTTTGAACGACATCAGTTTGGAAAAACAGAGTTTAATTCTGACCGGAATGATGAGCCAACAATTAATCCGAGTGGAGCCAAAACCAAAGTTTTCCAATCATAAAAGTTTCAGCAATTCACGTTTGTCTTTGCCCTGCTCGGACTAGACGTTAGCTTGTCATTTGGATCAGAACTAAACTCTATTTCCCTGATCTGAGCTTTCCACAACAGCTCAAATATTTATTGTTCATAACGTTTCACAAAACCTCACTGCAAAAGATCTGAATGATCGTTTTAAGAGCATTGAGGGCGCAGGATGCCTCTGATATGAATAAAGTTTATTGCAAATTTTTGTTTTCTTCTTTTCTTTTAATCTTTGTCATGTGCTGTAATAAGATGAAGAATGATGGTTGACATTTAGTTTTTTGTCTTTCACACACAGTTCACATTCAGTACATCTATACAGGCCCCTTTTCTCAGTCACAACAGGAAGTAAAATAAATGTTTCCATGAACCATAATACGTGGATTACCAATATGGTTTCCAGATGTAGCTAACAAGTTCAGCCCCCAACTCAAATCATAACAATCTAATCCAAACATTATGTTGCTCAACAACAGTGACAAAGAAATGGCTTTAGATGATAAAAATATAGCATCATGGCAGTGTCAAGAAATGACATTAAGGCCAACATTAAATTTGTCAATAATTTTCTTTTATCACTAAACTGTGTTTGTTTTTCAATATTCAATCCATTTTAAAATTTCAGACTTAAACTCTTTACTTGAGGTTACTTACAGTTTTTATATGATTTGGTTTTACCACTTTATCAGCAATAAATACATGTTTAATTAGGTGTGAAATGATGAGAGTTTAAGATCTGGTTAGAAATTTAAAAAAAAAAAGGGTAAAACCTTGTGTAAAACCCTGTGTTCTTCAGAGCAGTACTGTTACCTGAACTCATGAACTCCTGCTAAAAGAAAATATATGCATCTTCTCTTTCCAGCCACAGGGAGGCAGTCATGTGTTTTCTTATGACCCCTGAAAGCTGAGTTGAGGACACTGATGTAAAAATTTTGAGCATTTGTTTCGTTAGTTTGCAAAGTTCACACATGTTAAAACTGATTCCGGGCCCGTCGTTGGCTTTAGGCTCACTTCCAGCTTTACAAGAGCATTTCCTCTTAAAGTGACATATTAATTCAAAACAAAATAAAGCCATGAAATTGGACATTAGGTGCAGTTTCTCTAACTACTTTTGTCTGCCCCTTAAATATCAAATCCATACTGTCATCCAGCCTCTGCTGGTAAAAACTGTGCACATCATCAATGGTATAGAGCTCATTATGATGTCAATTCACTATCTAATCTATAGGCAATACATAAAAAGTCACAATAATATTAAAGGGTGTCTTAAGATTATAAAAATTCACAACACAGGTAAAAAAAAGAATATAAAGGGAAGGCTGAATCATGGACGAGCTGAAAGTGATCGTTTTGCTGTTTCTTTGTGAGTTTCTGCCCTTTTGCCAGCTTCTAATTAAATCTTGATCCCTCTGCGTGCAATGTTCTCCTCTGCGCTAAAGCTGCAGAGAAAACACTGTGTGCTTCTGTTTACCCAAGAAACATTAATGTGCACGCTTTCATCCCGTGACCACAAGACGGACTTCCTGTGAAGCACAAGTCGTACAAAACCTGCCAAAGCTTCATTCATCTTTATCCACTGAGCTCAGTAATGCTCTGCTTATGCCTCCTGGATCTTTCAGGTTTAAATACTAACCTCTGACACAAACCTCAGTGGACAAATTGAGTAAACACATTACACCGCTCAGTCTCTTGTGGAAATATGTTGATCAAATACAGCATCCTCCATCTACAAGTAGATCTATGATGATAGGAAAAGTCATGGACCGTCAACAATGGCGCCCCTCAGAGTTGCATTCTCTCTCCTCTCATGACTGAACCTCCTCACACCCAGCTGTTAACCTCCTGAAGATTTCCAACAGTCATCAGATTCATCCAAGATGATGACGGGTCTGCAAACATAAGAAAGGCTAAGCAGAACAACCTGGAGCTGAACACCCTCAAGACATTGGACCCCCACTTATTTCTTCAACTTTTTGGTGACCACCATCTCCTGAGACTTGCAGTGGGAGAACATCTCCTCCACCATCAAAAAGGCCCTGCAGAGGACAGGCTTACTGCAGCAACTCAGGAAGTCTGGAGGTGCTGATCCATTTCTACACAGTGGTCACTGAATCGACTGCTTGTTCAGAGTGGTAATCAGGAAACGGGCAGGAAAAAGCTCACCTCTGACCCCTCACTCTCTGGATACTGTCTCTTTGAACCTTCTGGTCAGAGATATAAATGTCTGCAGACCAAATGTGGAGAACAGTTTTTTTTTCTTCTTTTTTCTCCTCAAGCAATCAACCCTCTAAACAACTGACCTGTATCTGTTTTTACATATTGCTTTTTTCAGCAATATTGCACTGGACTAAACACTTAAGCCTACATATTTTTCTGTCCTTTATAGACGTACCTTGTGTTCAAAGTTTGGCAGTGTCTGGTTATAAGATTCTGTTCTGTCGTAGTACTTGAGAGACACCGTCACCTGGAGCCTTGTGTGGGTTACACACCTGGCTCATTGCTCACATTCTGATTGTCATGCATTTCCAAGCATCAACACACGGGGGCGCTACAGAGCCTCGTGAGGTTCCTCCACAGCCTTATCCGCTGACCCAGATTCACAGAAGGAGTGCACCTGTGTTTCTAATTAAATACAAGTGTAAACATTTATTTTCTATTGTTGTTGTTTTTACATATTTTTACTTTTACCATAATGATCCCCTGTTATCTTTAGCTCGGTCAGGAAGGGGCAGGCAGAATCCTCTAACTGCAGCTCTGACTTTAGCTCGAGTTCACTGATGTCAGAACTGCCAAATTATAAAACAGGAAACCAATTTAAGGCAGACACTGAATAAAACAGACAACAGCAGAGAACAAGAAGAGGAAGAGCAGCCAAGGGCGGTAAAATAATCTTTGCCAGCAGACGATTTAACTGTGACATTAATTATCTCTAATGGATCTATTTCTGCTGAAGACGATAGATATTCCTGATAAATATTAGACTGAAAATGAATTGATGGGATGTCTTCATCGATCTACACTTAATCACCTCTACGGGAAAGGAGAAATAGGATTGTGGAGACTTTATTCCACTAATGTATTGATTTGTCTTTGTATTCTACTTTTAACTGACTTTACATCTCAGAAAAAAAACTGGACAGGCAAACTTATGTTTACAATAAAGGTTTTTGTTTTTTGTATTATTCATATGCCATTTACAGAAAGCTGATACGTCATCCTTCAGTTTTCTTTTCCTACATGTAAAATCCTCCTGACCACCAGGAGGTCAGGAGGATTTCTTTTAAATTAAACGTCTTTGTAAGGTAATCAGCCCCACCCCTTCACATTTAGTATCACTGAAAAGCCCAAAATGTCCTCTGTAGATCGCAAAAGGAGTTAATTCAGCAGTATGTAGTGGGTGGGAGATATTGAGGTTTACAAATGTCCTCCACAGAGGTCAAATTTGAACTACTGGCAGTCAGAAGGATGTAGTGCTTTAAATATAGTTGCATGCAATCCTTACATCCCAGAACATCCTGAAAGACAACAGAAAAAAAAATCTGAGAAAGTTGAAGACAGAACTGGAAAAACTGCATAAAGCAGCCTGCCGTTTTTCTACAGGGGGATTTAAAGCTCAGCATATACACAGAAACATGCAAGCACACACATGCATGCATGCATGAGCAGATACAAACACACAGACACACACACACACACACAAGGCTGTATAGTTATCTAATTGTATGAGGGCATGAAACGACATTCAGCACTCTTAAGCAACTTCGACTCCATCACTACAAAGTGCCTAATCATAATCAAAACCTCATTCTACGAGTTACTCTAAAACCAAGTTCTAAATTTAGAAATCATGTTCCTATGGCTTTAAACACCTGTTCAAAATTTGAACTCAAGCTAGGTGCTCAGACAGGGACACAGACACATGCAGCCTGTTTCATTTTTCCTTCCTAATTTAGCTTGTTTTCTCTCCTACTTGTCCTGCTGTTTGAAGGAGATCCATGTTATAGAGTCAGGGTTGGGTTTGTATACTGAGTGTGGAAAGAAAGAGAACCAACAAAAGGCCTAGCTTTCTTTGAAGGAATGCATATCAGCCATCTTTTTTCATACCAGAGCTTTGAAACTACGATCATCGTATGATAAGTAGAGTTATAGTTAGAGCAGTTTTGCGCAAAATCTTGTGAGATGTGTCAGCTACTACCACACCAAGTTTTACCTTCATATCTGTAACATTTACTGAGTTATAGCAATGTGTTTCCAAACATCAATTGACCAAGGCAGCCATCTTAAATTAAGTTGACCCCAAAGGTTAAGCAGGTGTAGACGTATGTCTAATGATTACTTTCTTAAAGAATAATCATAATCCTTATTAATTAACCAGTCCAATTTGAAATGGTGTTAGAAAACCAAAAAATAGCCACACTTCAGTCAGTTTTACGTATCTTGTGCTAAAATTGGGTGTGGTTGTAGGTTAGACCCAATCACATTACAGTCTTCAAAAGCTACTCACTGACTGAGATCTTTGCTTTAAACTTTAGCTTTAACTCTTGGTTTCAACCCTGTTTGTTTGTTGGCGAAATTTCTCACAAACCCATGGATGGATGTGAAAGAAATCATTTCAAGCAGATCTACAACTAATTAACTTTTGGTGTCAACCTAATTCAAGTTGGTTGCCACAGCTAATCGGCATTAGCCAAAACAAAAATGGTTATAACTCAGTCGATTTCACAGATATTAAGTTAAGATTTGGTGTAGTCATTGCATAATCTGAGCGTGACAACTTACCGCATTGCACAAGATTTCACATAACATTATTTTCAAGGTTTAAACAGGACAGATACAGCTCTCTGACATGAAAGTTCAAGGAATGCCAGGCCTTTAATTTAGCAATAATTTAATACTTTGCGGGCCAGATGCGATAAACATGTGGACCAAAAATTGCCCAGGGTCCACCAGTTGATGATCACTGGTTTGAGTCATCTTTTCTGTCACGAGTTCATAATTTCCCAACGTTGACCTATAAATTGTTTCCTAAAATTTACAAGAAAATGGCAAGGCAGCATTTTGGGAGCTGAAGCTTAAAGGTGTATAGTGTAGGAGTATAGTACAGCAAAAACCTGAAGTATACAATTAAACCAACTGAATACCTTTTTTTAAAAAAGAAAACTCAACTTTTGTGATGAATAAATCACAACCTAAGAGCTGTACAACTAAAACATTTCAGGAAGATTAACAAATAGAAACCATTTTGTGTGACGGGATGGTCCAAATGCTTTTTAATTAATACTGAAATAATAAGCAGCAACAAAAATATATGTTGGAGAAGGATGGATTGAGTTCACGACTTAATTTACTTTCTCCAAGACAAACTGTGGGGAATTACAATGAATGTTTAATGAAGTCCTAAAAAAACAGCGTCTCTTAGTGTTATTTGAAAAAAAAAGGAGAGAATGAGACTAAATTTAGAAGAAATCAGCACAGAATCCCTGGAAATGTATGTGTGTCATAGTTCTGCAGTCATGTGAATGTGTGCTAAATTTATTTTCTGTTCAATATTTCATAGACTGAACTCTTTCGTTGCTGTGTTAAAGCATGTGTGGCTGCCTTACAGATGTTACCCAGGTACATCGAACCATCGCAAACCCCCTGCTACATCTTTCATCAGGATGTCCTGGTTTTTTTTCCCAGCCAGATGGATGGAGAGAGAGCCTGTGCACGAGCTGTCTCCACATGCACACACGTTTGGGTGAGATATGAACGTACCCGTGTGTGCATAATCTGCGTTTTACGAATGGCTTTCACATGTCCTGGGAGTTTCTCTCTCCACGAATCCGTCCACCGTGTTCTGGAAGCTTCTCTCCAAGAGGGATGTATAGGACGACAAATATGAAGGAGGTGGAGAGGTGCTGATGAAATAAGGGGGGAAAGCTGAGACAGAAAGTGTGTGTGTGGAGGGCTGGGGTGGGGGCTGGGGGGGAGAAGAGAACTGAGTTTCAGACAGAGACAGAGGCAGAGGAGGACAAATATAGAGAAGGAAAAGGAGCACGGCGGGTAAAGAAGGGAGGGAAATGAGGGAAACAGACTGGGAGAGACAGAGAGGAGGTGAGGCGGAGGGAGGGAAATGAGGGACGCTGTGTTTCAGTGATAGCAGACGCTGAGGCTGCAGCAGCAGACAGAGAGCTATGAGAGAGGTAGAAATTGAAAGGGAGGAGCACCTCATTCTCACAAGGATTACAGCACAGACAAAACACCACGAATGACACACTTGAGGAGGATCGTTTGAATACTTTTGATGAAAAGAGACTCTGAGAGGCCTGGCGTTTCATGGAAGCTGCATGAAACATCTGGAGAAGAGAGCAGTCGACCTGCCGAGCCACTCATCCATCCGTAAACCCGTGCATATGCTTCCTCTCCTCCCATCCATCCCTTTGTACGGCCATGTGCTCACCCCTTCCCTCATTACCCAGCAGCAAGCTCTCACTTTTCCCCAGCTCAACATCCATCCCACAATCTTCTCCCCATTCTACCTACACACAAGCTCCCTCCTCCTCCCTGCCTCCTCTCTCCATTAGTATCTCCTTTGCTGTCACTTCCACACTTCCTGAGGGCATCTGTTTTTTTTTTTCCATGCACAACTTTCTTGTCTGGTTCCTCTGTTTTCCTTCCAGAGAACATTGCTAATGACACTGAACTGTGTTTTTGTTTGCCCACAGATTGTCTCAAGTTGACGAAGCAACAGCAGGATTTAATGGGAGCTGAGTCGGAGATGGCGACACGTGGAAAGATCTTTCTTCACTCACAGGTGGAGAGAATAAGTCACCTGTAACCAAACTAAGACTATCAGAAACAAGGCAACTTCTTGCCTCTGTTGGATAAAAAAAAATAATAATAAAAAGTGACTCTCTTTCTGCTTGACTGTCTGTCCACAGGCAACCCTTCTGTTTGTCTCAGCAGGATGCAGAGGCATTCCTCTGGATGGGAAGAAATGCTGAATGAATCCTGACGAGTTGCTGGAGAGGCGAGGAGGCACCAAAAAAAGAAAGAGAAAAAAAAAAAAGAGGAACATTTGCAAGCTTCTGGAAGGAAAAGGGAGGAGAGAGGGAGCAGTATGACTCAGAGCACGGCAGTGAGAAGAGCCACTGTATTCTGCCTGCGAGAGGGGCAGCAGCAGAGAGGCAGCTAGAGGAGCACCGAGGAGAACATGGAGAAAAGCCAGAGAGGACTTGACCAGACCCGAGCTCGTCTTTGGCCAGACGAAAGAACGGGATGAGGACGGTGGCTGCGGAACAGGCAGGCAGTTAGTGAGAACTGGGCCGAGTGAATCAGCCTGCTGGGGGGGAGAGGGAGAAAGGAAGAGGGTGAGTTTGAAAGTTAAGCGTTTTGGGATGACTGAAGCTGGCCGAGGGGAGGTTGAATGAAGGTTCGCTGCAGGGACGAGGACTGTGGACGCCGAGCTGCAAAGGTCACGAGGGTCGGCTTAATGAACAATTTCTCGAGCTCATATTTGAGTCCTAAGTGACGGTCCCCTGCTACAAGGGGGAGGAAGCATGACTGAGGTCTGCGTGTGGAAGGCTGACCGAAGGAGACGATGAAGGGAAGGGAGAGACTCCAGAAATGTGGGATAAATGTGTGGAACAAATGATGGCAGATCAGAGCAACGTTTAAAAAGCCAAACACAAAGAGAACAGAAGAGGGGGACGAAAAAACAACAACAATGGGGACGCGGAAACCTTAACAGTGACAGAAACACACCAAGAGGATCCGGTTAAATATTGATGCTGACAGGTCCTCTCTGGAAGGAGCTTGGACAGCTGATTTTTTATTCTAAAGTTGTTTTTTTTCACAGCTGAATCAACCAAAGGGATGCTCACAGCAAAATTACCACGACACTTTAAAAAAAGCCAGGCTTGGCTTCCTGGAGTACTTTTTGGACAGCTGTGTCCCCTTAGGAACATTTGAAAAGCCGGCCTTTTTATATGGAACACAAAGATGAGCGGGAGATTGATATTTAGGAACTCATTGAGACGTCCCTTTCTTCTTCTAGTCCAACACAGATTTGTAAATTGGCCTGACATGTTTCTTCCGCACTGACAGCCTCTCTGCATCAGTGCCTGGTGAGACTGTATCTGTTTCGTCCTTGGCTGATTTCTGTTTTTTCATGACAGAGATTAAACTGTGGCGAACTTTGACCAACTTCAGTTTGAAGGATCTCTGAACTGGGGGGAGGCAAGATGCATTGATTGGTTTTGCTTCCATGACTGAATAAAGTTGCAGGGAGATGTAATGTCATCATGGCACTTGGTTGAAAACCGCCTTCTCGCTGACTTAAATCACTAATATCTCAAAACGGCTACGACTAAGTGCTACAGCTTTCATCCAGCTTTAAACAGACCAGCTGTGGGTCCATGTGTGCTGGTGTGGGGGGGTACGTGAGCACTGCCGAAGATGTCAGCTGTATTTCCTTGTATTGATTTACATTACAGACTTTGGAGCCAGTTATTTTCTGGGTGTATTTTCAGAGCTCTTTGTGTGTCTTGCCTGGATTCTTACCCCCAGTACCAAAGCTGGGCCTGAACAGCCGTGGTAAAGCAGGGGAAAGGGACTGTGAAGAGGAAGAGGAGAAAAGGAAAAAGAAGAAGGTGAAAGAAACAAGCTGGACGTAGGAGGAAAAAAAACCCCACTAAAAAACATGCACGGATAAAAGGAAGAACCGAGAGTCCTTGGCTGCCCCCCTGGTGCAATGTGTGGTGAGTGAGTGCACATTACTGTGTTTTATGGTCCATCTCTGTATTGGTGTCCTTGTGTAGGTGTCAGTGTACATCATTGCCCCTCAGGAGGTTGGCCAAAAGGCCAGTAAGAGGTCAGGGGTATGGTTCAGGTTATTGGATGCAGGTCACGTGATCGGACATGATGTTGAGGTCGAGTGTGACACATCCACCCAATGATTCAAACTAGGAAATCTAGGTCACATGATAATGGTGTCCGTGGGTCACATGACAAACAGCCCGGGAGCAAAATAAAGACTGGACCACGTTTCATGACATAGTGTCACTAACAGAGGACTCCTGGAAACATAATTACTGCAGGAATAAATTCTGTAGACACTTTCCATGTCTGGTAAATATGTACCAGCATCATTTGAAGGTCTGAAGTGAATGAATAGCGTTCACTGTTTGGAACAAACTAAAATAGAATTAAAACCCAACAGTTAAGCTAAAGTTTTGAGATTAATGAGGGTAATTATGAGAACACTTTGCTGCAAAGACTTGTTGAATGGCTGAAAATCAGCACTGCCCTCTCTGTTTCTGTGTTCTTCACACAGATGCCCCGTCGCTCTTCTCATGCACTCGTCTCTGCTTCTTCCTGACACACAGCTTCACACACAAACTATAAAAAAAAAAAAATGCACTAACAAAGAGAAAGCAGGGCTGCGGCTGAGGCGAAGTGACAGTTGGTTGATGGCCGCTGGCCTTAAAATCCGAGCAGAGCCGGCCAGCCGAGCTCGTAATGAGGCAGTGGAACATTCTAGTGTCATAAGGATCTGGCTCCCACACCATCACCATGCAAATCCTTTGGAGTGTGTGTTTGTGTGTGAGAGAGAAAATGCGACAACTAAAGATGCTGCCTCTTTGCAGTAGATGCTGAGGGTCTTTGCAGCTCAGATGTTGTCCATTTTACCCACATGTGTGTGTGTTCGTCACAGATTTTTTTATTTTTTTGTTTGAAAGATTAGAGAGTTGTTGTTGAGACAGTTCTTCCTGTATTTCTCTGATTCCTACTGGTTGCAGAGGTTGTTAATACAACTCGTTGATTATGTCGTATTTCACCTTGCGTGTTCTCTTGATAAACTGTGATCGCGCTGTGCACCTTGGAGCACAATCAGGGTTAAAGCGGTCAGATTTTCTGACCTTAAAAAGTCAGTGTGTGCTCACAGTGACGCTGAGAACAGATCCACAGGGTAAGGAACTTTTATATATTTGAATATAACCAAGTAGGCAGATAATTATTGTAGAGTGTCCATTAGATTCAGTGTTGGTGTTGCTGAGATTATTGATATAATTATATGAATTAGTTGCTAGGAAATAAAGTTTCCTCTGGCAAAGAGTGAAATCCTTTCAGTGATATCCTAAAAACTCTTAGCCGTGTAAATATACGACTGGCATAGGAATAACTTACTATTCTGTACTGAATTCGCTTACAACCTTCCTTCTAAAAGTGGGTTTCCCATCCATTTGTACTGGAAAGGCAGCTATATACTCGCTCTTCACTAAATCTACAATCCAATTACATTTACACAGCACTTTGAAAAAACATTAAAAAACAAATGATAAAAAATTAAACTTTTTAAAACATTTACAAGGCTGCAATCAATGATTCAGTTCATCCCAAACCTCATCAAAAAGCTGCTATTTTTATAGAAACACATTGAAACCTGTTTCTCCCCCCCTGAGGCAGACTTCTCATGTCACTCTTACTGTACTTCTGTAAATGTGCCTCAAGAAGGTCCACGATCATAAATCTCATTAAAACGGCCGTTCATAATGCATAAATCTGACTGCAATATTTATGAAGCTTTTTGAGCTCATTACACAACCTGAGAAGAAGGAACCTCCACACCTGCAACACAGCCGTTTACGAAATCTTAAACTCCTACTTCACCCCCTTTCTTTTTTGCCTTTTTCAGCATGGTTAACAAAATCAAAGAATAATTTCACTTACTCGACATGGAAACAAAAGATTTTAAAACATCGGACAGGATTCCACTGCCGTTCAGAGCATTTACAGTTTCACAACCCAGACAGGCACAGTGTGGAAATTCAGACCACAAATGAACTAATCTGACAGTAAAAGAAGCAGAGTGGCTATCTGCTCTAACTATGATGAACAACATGCATGCCTCACTTTGCTCGGTCAATGGGGAAGCCATAAATTCCCCATTGCAGCCGCGAAATTATGCAGCATGAGCTCCTTCATGTTTAGCTCAAAACAACTTTAAAATACTCAACTACTACCACACTAAATTTGATCTCCAAGGCTTTAAAACCAAATGAGTTGTAGCTATTTTGCATTCACTGAAGGTCAGTTAGCTGTGGCAGCCATCTTGAATTGGGCTCCAAATGTTAATCAGTTGTAGATGTTCATCCAATGGTTACTTAAAGAGAGTTTCATTAAGTAACCATTGGCAGGGCAGCAAAACAAACCATAACAAAATTCAAAGGCACCACAAAAAGGCGAGGTAAGACAAGGGGAGCGAAACAGACGGCATGCACAAGAGACAACGGACCAGCGAGGAAGTGGAGACCATGACCAGGTTTTAAAGGCAAGGGTAATCAGGGGAAGTGAGCACAGGTGAGTGATTACAAAACTTGGCTCAGGTGGAGATGGGCGTGGCAGGCAAACAAGCCGATAAACTGAGGAGACTTGAACGATGACTGGAGAACAAAAACACAAGCAGCAAAAACAGAACTAAGACCAAACTAAACATAAAGACGACTAAATAAAAAGAAACGATAAACCCAAACTGAACCATGAACGTAAAAACATAACCTCTGAAACAGAAAAACAAGGAACCAAGAACCAAAGCCAAAAATAAACATAAAACTACTTAAATCCATGACAGAGTTAAATTTTTTTTTGCTTTTTTTTAGTTTACAATGGTGGGTTAACTCAGGTGGCCATTTTAAACAAAGTTGTGTTTACGTATCAAATCTAGAGGTGTTAAAATGGAATCAATAACTCTTTACTTCTTAACTCTGA
>NC_051431.1:15442588-15455653 GCF_001649575.2 Kryptolebias marmoratus | reverse complement strand
TTTTACAAAGAATTTTTAAAAGTTCAAAACAATAAAGTACCTATTTAATATTGATTACAAATAACTCTTAAGAAGTTAAAAGAAGTACTCTGTGAGAGTTAATATGAAAATCTAACACTGAATTAGTGTTAGTAAGTGTTAAATTATTAACTCCAGCAGATTTGATATTTGACACTTTATAAGAGTTAAGGTACCAACTCTCCAAAAAGAGTTAAATTAACACTTTCTGGGGTGGACCCATATAGACACTTTAAAAGTGTTGAAATCAAATCTGACAGTGTTAATCTGGGCCTTCTGGATTTGCTGTGTATTGTCCTGAAGTAATGCTCATAATGGGGACACATTTTGTGTATATTTCTTCTATTTGCAAATACTGGAGAAAAAAAATCCCAATAATTTAGCCTCTCGTGATTAAATTCTAAAACAAAAATGTGCCAGTAACTTGTCACAAATGCTGCAACTGTCAGTTTATTGAAAACTTCTTGACATAAAATGAAGGAAATTTCAACTTTTTATGAAAGAGTTTCATTGTTCAGGGTAAAAATGATCCCACGCGACTGCGACTGCTCTTAATTACAGTAATGAAGACGAGTAGCTGGGGCTTGGATGTACGGGATGCCTTGAAATATTAATTAGAGCTGACTTAACGCTCGAGTTGCTTCAATTCATTATGATGTGCGTTCTTGAAAGGAGGGAGAGAGCGGAGAGGGGAGAAAGTAAAAGAGGGAGACAAGTGCGCAGCTCGTAAATCTTGATGCATATTTGATGCAGCAGCGGTCTGATGCCTCAGCTTGTCACTGCAGAGGAAGATAACAGGTCTTTATACATGTGCGGTGTACAGATTCCCTTCTAAGGACGTAAAGACACTGAGACGCAAACAAAATGGATGCATATATGTATTTAATTTAAAGAAGCCAGTCTCAGAGCATGTGTTGGGGATTACTCTGGGCTCTACCACACTGAACTTCAACTCAATATCTGTAAAACTGACTGAATTACAGCCTTTTTTGTGCTTTGAAAGGTCAGTTGGCTGATTTGGGTTAGCTCCAAAAGCAAATCGGTTGTAGCTGTACACCCAATAATTACTTTCTGAGAGTTTCATTAACGTCTGTTCAGTGGTTCATGAGATATTTTGCTAACAGACAGACAGATTGGACTCTAACAGTTATTGGTAAAGTTTTTGCATGATCTGTCAGGGTTATGAATAAGTCTCAGTTACTATCACACCAAATTTTCATTCACACCAACACTTCTTTTCAAAGAATGACTTTAATTGTAAGCGTGCAATAAAAGTTTAAAAAAAAAATGTAATCTATATAATAAATGCATATGAATGGGATTTAAAAGCAGGTTCAGACACACAGCCAACAGACATGGAGGAGACTAAAAATGTTTTGTTTATGACAAAATAGTGAGAGGTGCTGCAGATGCAAAAACCATCAAAACCTGATGAATACAAAGATGGAAAATTTTGAGGGGAGGTTAGGACTGATGCCAGAATGAATTAACACTGATCTGCTGGTGGACAAAAGAACCTAAGAGGTATTTATACACCGAGGGGAGAAATCCAACAGGTGCAGTAATCAGAGGCTGTGATCGGCCGTGTGACGAGGCAGAAAGCAAAAGTAACTGAAATGAAAAAAGGAAACCAGCTCCGCAAAATGAAATATGAATCAAAGCTGTCAAGAACACTAAACCAGGAGCAGGAGCTTTATTAAAAGCACTGAACCCAATAAAACCCGCAGCAGAAAAACACGATAACAAAACACAACGTGCATCCAGGAAAACCATAAAACTAAATCCACCCTCAATAAACGGCAGACCTTCATCAAACAGCAGACGTTCGTCGTGAAGTGAAAGCTGACAATAAAACCGTCCGGATTATTAGGAGTGTAAATGTAAGTTCAGTAACTACAGTCTACATCCAAATTTACCTAAAGTGGTACTTTTGATCCTTTGAAGCAGGGCTCTGTGAAAGGGTTGTGTGCAGTTAATATCTTACCTGTTGTAGATAGCCCTTTGGACAACCTCAGTTTTAATTCTGACCAGATTGGTGAGCTAGCAGCTAGTCTGAGTGGGGCAAAGGTCAAAGGTCAAAGTGGCTTGTTGCCATCTTAAAACAACCTCAAACACAAACGCTTTGTAGCAATTCGTTCACATTCTATTTATATGCTATTGCATTACATCATCATTTCCATGGGATTTTATGGCATACTTGCCAACCGTCCCCATTGGGCGGGACAGTCCCGCATTAGCCCCCCCCCCCGTCCCGTGTCCCGCATCACCCCGTGCGGGACTGCCAAAAGTCCCGCATTTAGCCCTCACACGCCACACTTTGTATTTCTCACGCAAAAAAACACATGCACACCACCTTTTTGTCACTTTAACGCTATATTTAGCGAGTTTTCAGATCCCTCTAGCATTTTTTTTAGCGACTCGCGACAAATCTAGTGACTTTGGTGGCTAAATGTGAAAAAGCGCACATTCTTCAGCGTACCGTAAGCCCCGCCCTCTTCCCCAAGCACTGACAGCTGTCAGTCTCACAGCAGAGAGGAGAGCCGCTCCACTCTGTGTCCACAGCACGATTGTTTTCGTTTGAGTCGTGTTGTCATCCGACGACAGAGAGCTAAAGATGGAGATAACATGATCAGCTGATGAATAGATAAGCTGTGTCTGGCAAAACTTTTTATATACAATTGTATGTATTTGGGCAGACAGACTCAAACACAGATATTGTAATACTTAAAATGTGAATGTGTGTGTATGTGGTTGGGGGGAGGGGGGGTCACCCTATGTTGTCCCACATTGACATTCCCAAATGTTGGCAAGTATGTTATGGCTATTTGTAGGTGCACAGCTAGCTAAAGCTCTTCCAGTGTAACCTGTGGCACTTCTGCGAGGGACTATTAGGACATTTTCTCCCAGAACGATTGTGTAAGGTGTAAGGTGTAACACCTATATGACATTTTTGAGAAAGAGTTGCTTTGTAAACCTGAAAGTATCCTGGTTTGGCGAGCCTTTAGGCTTTGTCCACTCTGTGTTCTGTCACTGATGTCTCCTCTCCTAAGGCACTAACTAGTCATAACTAGTTGACAGAACATCACTTCAAGAATCGCCACACCTTTAAGATGGCAGCGATCCACTTGGGTCTTGTCTGCATTTGGACTAGCCATTAGCTCTTCATTTCAGTCAGAACTAAATTTGTTTTTCCAACCAGGTAAGACCTGTATAAACTGTTCATAACCTTCCTACAAAACCCTACTTCAACAGATTGGAACTATGTCTTTAATATATATCAAATTTCTCACATGCATTGCTAAAGGGTGACTGTTTTTCTTAAAAATGCACATTTATCTTCTCTTGACTTTATACAAGTTCTTTCAACTTTACCAACAGAATTAGGTATAATAAGTGGAATTTGTCATTATGAAACTAGTAAAATGTTTGAGCCAGAGGAAAATCGTCCGATTAAACAGTTACAGCATGTGTACATTTAAATGTTAGACCAGAAGGCAAACTTTTTTTTTCACCGCTCTGGAGCAGTGAACAACATTGTGTTTCCAAGAGTTGCTCCATGTCTTTAAAAAAATGAAACCTCCAATCAGTACTGCTTAACTGGTGCAAATTATTCCTAATGTCTGTTTTTCTCACTTAGTCTCTGTAACTCTTTTCATCCTTCTTCTCTACCCCTTTATGGCTGTGATTTTTGAGGTGTGCCGGGAGTCTGTTTAAGTGGGTTGGAAATAATCACGTCACACTGCTGAATGACTAAACTGCATGCAGAGACTCTGCCGTGTGTTCTGCTGCATTCAAAGGCACACTAATGCAAACACACACACACATGGTCAAACTGATGTACTGCTGTAAAACCGCGGCTAGACGTTAGTCTCAGCTATATGTCTTCTTCTTTTTTTTCTTTGAGCCCTTCCCTTATCAGGGGTCACCACAACGAGTCATCCTCCTCTATCAAACTCTGTCCTCTGCATCCTGTCCTCACTCCAACTCCCTCCATGTCCTCTCTAACTGCATCCATATATCTCCTCTTTGTCTTTTTCCTGGCAGCTGCGTCTCTAACGTCCTTCTACCAATATACCCACTGTCCCTCCTCTGCACATGTCCAAACCATCTCAGTCTGTCCTCTTTGTCTCTAACATCCTTCTGTCCCTCCTCTGCACATGTCCAAACCATCTCAGTCTGTCCTCTCTAACTTTATCTCCCAGTCCTTCAACCTGTGCTGTCCCTCTGATGTCCTCATTCCTAATCCTGTCCATCCTCGTCCCTCCCAAGGAGAACCTCAGCATCTTCAGCTCTGCCACTTCCAGTTCTGTCTCCTGTCTTTTTTGTCTCCAAACTGTCCAACATAGCTGCTCTCACCACTGTCTTGGAAACCTTTCCTTTGACCTTCGCTGCCACCCTTTTGTCACGGATCAAAAATCAAAGTCTCAGCTGTATATGTCAACACTCATTATGTCAACCTCACTGTGTAACGAGTCCACAGATATAATTTTCTTTTACTTTTTGTTTCCTGTTTTACATGAATCCTTTACTTTGTTAAGCATTATTGGCAATCAGTTGGTTTAGAATAAAATATTAAGGTTAAGTGTTAAAAAGAAATATCTGAACTCTGGACAACCTTGCAAACATGGCAGCACAGCTTTCATCGAGGTATACCCTTAATGTTAAAATAAAGAGAAATAAACAAACAAATTAGAAACTGTCTGCAGTTCAAGAGTCAGAATTGGATGTGTTGGAAGTGAGAACTATAACTTTATACCCAAATAATCTTTTTTTTTTGTCTTCTCAAAACCTTGTGTGAAAAGTTGATGTGTGTGAATTGGTGTGCTTGAAAAAGCTGTTCTGTGTCAAAAATCCTTATCCTGTTTTCTACTCTTTCCCCTCCCCCCCCTCACCCGAAGGCGTGGCGCCCTCTCAGGGTGGGGTTCTGTGATGGTAACCATGAACCCCGGCAGCCACTATGTCTGCAGCGCTCACGCGAGAGAGGACGACTCCACCGACGACCGAGAGGAGCGAATCTTAGCCGTGCTGGGCATCATCGGCACCATCCTTAATCTGTTAGTGGTCATATTTGTCTACATCTACACCTCCGTCACCTGAGCTTTTTCTACGAGATTTGAAGAGGAGATGATGGGACAGACATTTCCTCCCACTGCCACCTTTCTCCATACTTAAAGGTTTGATTATTCACAGTAAGCACTTAGTTGAACAGATCTATTTTACAGTGTATTCAGCTGGATAGTGGCCACATTTATCTCTCCGTCTGCAAACTAAAGCTACAAGAGGGAGCCGAACCAGCTGGATTTTTTGCACTGCTCATTTTAAACTGCATCTTTGCTTGTTTACACATACACTTAAATGCCTGCCAATACCAACAGCTATATATTTCTAACAATATATCTTCATACTGGAAAACACTCTTGTGACTTTACAGGCAATTTTGATTTGTCTTGAATCCGATGGTGGCCATTTTCTGGCTGCACTGCATCACCCACTGTGTTTTATGTTTCTGTGAAAATGTTTTCCGTGCCATTTAAAATAATATCACTGCCAGCTAAATATGCAATATGAATTTAGAAAAAAAAGAGGGGGCCAAATTAATAGATTAAAAAAGAAGAGAATTACTTGATGATGAGCACCTGTCACTCTATTTTAACAGCACATCAGTGCTAAGTATAGAGCATAAAAGTTGCTAAATATTAGAGTTAAGAGTAATCCTTTTTATAAAAAAAAGCTCCTCATGGAGCTGATGTGTCCAAACCTGAGCACCCACGAGGAGAGATTCCTGGCTGTGCTCGGAGTCATCGGCATCGTGCTCAACCTGCTGCTGCTCGTCTTTGTCTACATATACACCGCCACCTGATGGAGCGCCGTATCTCTGGGTCTCGTTCTCCTTCATTTTGTAGGTGAAGAGACACATAGAGCACTTGCACCGAACGGCCAGGTGTCATATTCATCATTTCAAATCGCACAGCTGTTTATCACACATGTATATACTGAAACTTGGACTTGACTCCCAGTTAATCTTAGGATAACGCTGTAAAAACTGTCAGGGTTGGTTTAAGTCCATGATCATGTAAAAATAGATTGAACGACAAAAGAGAATTTGGAGGTAAAAGCGGTGGTTTACATGACAGATACAAGGCTTGTTTGGAGCAGGAAAACACTTTACGTGGTGCGTAAGTTGTGCTTTTTTTTTTGCTTGTATTGCATCAATGAAAGGCTGTGGTCCAAATAACAGTACATGCTGTCAGTTTGGTGTGTTCTCCATGCCTATTGGAGAACAGAGAAACATGGAACGGGAGACTCTGCAGCATAGCAGTGACCCCTCTGTGCGTTCTTGGTGCCAGAGAGGAATTGTGTGTTTTCTGGCCACATGGCTGAATGACTGGATGTGGGAGCCAGACAGCTCGCTTCTGTCGTGCAGCTCAAACCGCCAGGACAAAGGCAACGACGAGGAGCGACGTGCGACGCCTGAAAGAAACCGAGGGCTGGACGTGTTGCCAAGAAGCTGCAGCGGCGTCCGTCTGAGAACTAAGGAGGGCGCGGAGATAAATGAATATGTGTCCTTTCGGTGCGTCTCTAATGGGGGAGCAAACCCAAACGCAGCTCAGAACCAAGCAGCAGGGACCAGGCCGAATCTACACTTTTATCTTCTCATTCTCTTCACCAACAACAAACTCACTCCAGAGAAAACATAGTAGCATTTTATGTACGTTTGCACAGAGATGGAAACTCCAACTGTCCACTTCTGCATTTCAACGAGGCGGCTCGTGTGGAAAAAATGTTGACATTTTGATAAATATTGCATTTAAATTCTTCTTCCACTGGATGCGTATGCTCTTTAGTTTTAGTACCAACTTTTTTTTTTAGTTGGTTTGCAGGCAAACAAAAGAAGCCACAATCAGCCTCTTTGGAAATTATTTGGAACAGTTGTGTTTCACTGTGTCTTTTTATAAACTGTCAAAGGTTCAGAGAGTTTTGAGCCATGAGCCCAGGCTGAAGTGACCAGCTATTAAAATTTGGGGGGTGGAATATTTTTATTGCAGCAAGTATTTTTTGACTGTGTTTAAAAGCAATGAAGAATATGAGTTCATTTTATTTCCTTTATAAGTTTCACATTTCATGTTTCAGAAGACCCTCAGAAACAAGAAGGTGTCTCATTTCTGCCAATGTAGAGTTCATTTTTCAGCTGAGAGGCATGTTTACAACCTGTTCAAATATCTCACTTTTTTTTTTTAACAAGTTCAAATTAAACCCAGTGGCCATGGCAATAAAAGAAAACCTTACCTGCCGAAATGGGGTTTTATTTGTAAACTTTAAGGTCTTTTTTTATTTAATTGTCAACCCCTCCACGTAAAACCTAAGAATTGACCAAGTCTTTTCATTTTTCAAAAAAGACAATCTCTTTCAGACTTAAAACTGAACTCTCTTTGCAAATATAAGAACTTAAAAGCTCAAATGATTCATTTTGAGCACACTTTGAAAATAATGACAGATTTCATCCATAAATTAGAAGACAATGTTTTCATCAGTTTTCTAATTGATCCTTGAAGCATCAGTAAATGATCTATTCATAATTTAATTTAAGGGCCTAGCATTCCTTGAAGAACTGCATGTTGCCCGCCAACTTACATGTCTGCGTTATATACAAAGATCTCACACGATCCATTAGCACTCAGATTATGTGTTAGGGATGACTCTCATCGACAACCATGCTAAATTTTAGCTCAATATTTGCAAAATTAGCTGCGTTGTAGCCATTTTTGTGTTTGCTGAGGTTGGTTAGCTGTGGCGGCAATCTCAGGTTGACTCCAAAAGTTAATCAATTGCAGACGTGCATTAAATCATTTATATCTGAGAGTTTCTTTGAAATCCGTTCAGTGGCTCTAAAAGACAGAAAGACGAACACACTTGTATACATGCTCATCCAGTTACACGATCGGCCGCCTTCCATGGGGCAATAACAAACACTGGTTTAGAAGCATCTTCCAAAGTATAAAAAAAGGGTAAGACCACTCAGTTTTTACTGATTAGACCTGGGCAAGCACATAACCTCATTTCTGAACTGGTTGCAAAATTGTGTGTAAACCGAAGGAATTCAACTGAATGACTCGGCACGTTAAACCCAAAAAAGAGGCATAAAATAAAGGGCACAGAAAAAAAACAAAAGGCTGAGCAATAAATCTTGGTGGGGGGATGGGGAAATGACACTGAAAAACTGAAAATGCACTTTCACAGACAGCATCGTCCCAGATATAAGTCTTTGTGTTGGTCACTTTTATGACTTTGACTTGATGTTGCTTCCGAGCTGCAGCCACATGCTGTCCACGTTTTCACTCAGGACCAGCTCCAACATGTGCTCTCTGGACCAACGGGAGGACCCTGAAGGGTGAATACTGACTATCTGCTGTCCGAACAGACACCCCATCCACACACACACACACACACACACACACAGAGAGCTAGGCTTTAACAACACTACGCAACTCCACCTCTCACTCGCCGGTGATTTTTATCTAGGCATTGGAAAAGATTTCTCGTCACAAAAGATGCTCAGAGGGAACAGGGCAGCACGGACACCCCGAATGATGTTGGAATCTGGCAAAAATAAGTGCCTGGAGGGGGGAAAAATACAGAAAAAAAAACATGGAAGGAGAAAAAAAAAAGTCTTTCTTTGGTTTAACCAGAGCAGGTTTATTTTTTACAGTGTTTTCTGCATTTACTGCAATACACAACACCCCTCAAAAAGACAAGGCCGTGAAAAGGGGAACTTTTATCTGTTGCACATGTCACTTCTTAAAGACCAACAAATGAGTTCACCGGTAAACTGGACCGCAGGGTCAAAACCGCGAGTGAGGCGGAGGGAAACGATTACCAAAGTTTTCTATAAAAACGTTGATTTAATAACAGGAGCTTCTGCTGGCCGAGCAAAGACACAAGCTGTCTGAAGTGACTAATTGTTTCTGTTTTCTTTTTTACTGATGTTCGACTAAAGTTGTTTTTGTCAAGTAAAAAAAAAAAGAATTTGCGTTAGAAATAAAATAAATAAATGCTGGTTTTGAATGAAGCTTGTAAAAAAAAAAGTTTGATTCAGAAATTATCTTTTGAGATCTGGTGTACTTTCATAAAATGGACATATGTATATATGTAAAGTTACGGAAATGTCAATGAAAAAAAAAATAAATTCCTTATGTCGAAAGGGTATTTTTGTCATATTATTAATAGCACAAGAATTTCTCCCACTGCGTTCACTGAGAATTACAGAAAAAACTGACAATACTATAAACAAATGGATAGTTTTGATCTTTCAAAGTGGGGTTCAGTGCGAAGGTAATGAACAGTTAGTATCTTACCTGCTGTAGGTAGTTCTTTGAAAGATTAATTCAGACCAGACTGATGAGCTAACAGCTGCTCTGAGTGGTTTTCTGCCATCTTAGAATCAGAAGGTTTTATAGTTGGTTCATTCGTGCAAAAAACTTTGTCGTTACATGTTTGGACTACAGGACTACAGATGAAAACTAGCCTCTGGCTAACTCTGGCATGTTACAGATGTACTGTTATTAATATGCACTGTCCTGTTAAAAACAAAATAGAAATTGTCCACATAGGAGTTTATGGCTATTTGTGAGCACAACTAGCAGCTAGCTGTCACGTGGTTTGTTGCAGTATGGTGCTCTTCTGTTAGGGTTGTTTTGAAATGAATCCTAGGATTCAGCCACTTTTACTAAGAGCGCTTTAGCCTTGCAAGAAGGAGCATACATTAAATGGACACAGTCTTTCATACCATCTTACATGATGGTATGAAGTCCTATCTTAAAAGTTCATTGTGAGGTCTTCCAGTTATCTTGCTTTAGATTAAATCCCTGCGAGGTCTTCTGGTCATCTGGTTATCTCACATCCTTCCACTCTGCACAGAATGCATCTGCATACAATACAATCAATATCAGCAGCTCATTATAAATCAGGGGGAGGAGGAGCAGGGCAGACTGGTGTATATCTTCATCATCTGGTATGGGATGAAACCAATCTTCTAACATGACCTTTCTCAGCTCAGCCAAAGAGTCATGAACACCTTAAATTCATGTCACGTCCATTTCACACATTTTGTATCATTCAAACATTGAAAACAATAGAAGTAATTGTGTTTTCTAACAACTTACTGCAGGAACATCACACTATTTCTCTAAGAATAACAATTCCATGTGACATTGATGGCGATGTAAATGCTTGTCAAATAGCTTTTGCATCGAAATGTTCAAAACCAGAGACGTTTTAAGGCAGGGGTAAAAAAATCCCTTTGGTCTTGGCCTCACTCTGATTGGCACAATCTGACGTGTGTCTCTTTTTACTGTTACACAAAGAGGCTTGTTTTGTATGTGCCCAAACAGCAAAGCTTTGTATTGTATTCATATTTAATTCATTATTCTTGATGAAACTCCAGAGCAAATCATTCCATGTTGAAAAATACATTGAATTCATGAAACCACTTGAGCAAAGATGAAGAAAAACACTGGAAAGACTTTTGGAAAAAATAAATAAAAAGATTTGGAAGAGTTTTTAAAATAAAATAAAAAAATCCTGGGTTGAAAGCCGTCCAAGTCTTTTTGTTCCTGATTTGATAGAAATGTAGCGCCATCCAGAGGGCTCCAGTTTTAAAGTTCCCCGGGCCAGATGAGCCTCGGACTATGTTTAGAGCACAGAGGAGACGCAGAAAATTAAATAAATCTCCAGGGGCAACCACACAGAGATAAATTAGCCTTTGAGCTTAAACCTGGAGTTGAAACGTGGTGGAGTCTCAGCACCGGGCCCTGAGGGAAACCGATGTCTGGTCAGAGAAAGTCTGAGATATCTCCTTTCACCACGTTGCCTCGAACGTGACAGAAAGCAAGATTGTGGCCCAGAGTGGTTGCTCTGGCAGACCTGGGCTGCTGTGTGCCGCCACGTTCAGCCAACCGTGTAAACTAAGAGCGTGTCCTCGGGCGCCCCATGAGACAGCCACTGACCTGGCTAATATGGCTGCTGCCCTCTGCGAATCCCCCAACAAACGCACAAACAGACCTGCACGCATCGGCCCTCGACCTCCACGGCAGATCTGACTGCAGCTCCAATCAAAATCCGTTCGAATCTTTTTTCTTTTTCTCCCTCTCTGTCCTGCCCTCTGCTCTTTAATGTACCACATACATTTTTCTTTTTCGTTCTCTCTCTTCGGCGCCCTGGTGCATTGTTTGCATCATTCCTATTTTCGACTTCACTTAGTTTGCCAGCTCAAGCATGAAACCCCCCCTCCACCGTCCTTATCTGTGAGCCTCAAGCCACTGTCGCTGGAACAAGAGAAGATGTTTTATATAAAACAGTCAAATTTTATGTCCTACTTGCCTGTTGAGTGTAACAATTCCCCCGGAAATGCCCTCAGCCCCGAAGGAAAATACCAACCGCGTTGCGCGTGTTTCTGCAACACTTTGAAAGGCTCCATCTTTCTGCTACGGCGTCAGCTCGCGTTTTTCCCTCTTAAACCGGACGATCAAAGCTCAGAGCGTTAGAAGTGGGCTCCTGTGGAAAGGGAAAGGTTGTGAACAGTCACCGTCTCACCTGCTGTAGATAGGAGCGCCCACTTCCAAAGGTCCGAACTATCGCTGGAAGATCAGAGTTGCAAACACGATCCTCCTGGGTAACATTTTTAATGCGTTAAGGCTTTTAAACGCAGCCTGATGAAACGGAATCGGTTTGGTTTTGATCAGCTTCAAACAGACGTAAAAAGAAAAAAAAGCTGATTCTCCGAGGGAGTCGAGAACAAATCAGCGTAAAGTTTTCACGATGAAGTACTGGTCGTTTATGATGACTGATCACAAATAAATCTGTGTAGCGGTGAACTGTTTGTCCCTCTGTGATCTGTTCTCAGTGCTGCAGCCGACAGAGAGTTTTAAAGAACAGTACTGGATAAATAAACGGCAGTGGATTGTTTGGGTTTTTTTTTTTGTACTTCAGTGTTGCTTCCGAGGTTTAAAGCCCTCGGAGCTCGGAGCACAGTCAGACCAGCTGGGACCGTGAAAGTACACACACACACACACACACACACACACATATTTGAGACACACTTAGAAACATGTGGTAATACAAGAACAAGAAACATTCTTCGAATAAAGACTTTTTTTCTCTCTCTCTCATTATGTTTATTACAGCTGATTGCTTCTTCTCTGCAGTTCTTCACTTCATTTTTAATAAAAGAACAGGGAGAGCAGTAAATATTCGGATGACTTTAATTGTTTTTTTAATCTATGTTGAAGGTGAGGAGACCAACCAACCAGCAGGAAACGATCTTGATTCTTAGATGTATGAAAGCACCTGTAGTACATACGGTCAGGGTGTGTGTAGTCTGTGACAACAGTCCTGACGGATGAGTCACTCTTTAATGAAAACTTTGATGAAGATTTTTTTTTTTTCCAAGTGAGAAGAGAGATAACAGTCTGGTCATTTTGGAAGTTCTGTCAGATAGTTATAAATAGTTGGAACGTGGTCAGCCGTGAGCACAGAGTGTGGAGGAAAAGGCAGCAGTCTTCCTCCAGGCTAGGCTAACAACTACAGACGAGGGCCTATGATGGTGTCATGTAGCATAATGTAGAGTTCTTTCACACGGACGTGTTGTTTTTGAGGAAGAGTTGTTCTATAAGGCTGGAAAACGATTCTAAAGAATTGGGCCTGGTCATTGGCCTCGTCTGGACCAAGACTTTTGCTTCTTTCTCCAGACTCCGTGCTTTATGACTGACCAACCGCTTTCAACTATCTGACATTACAACACTTCAAGAATGACCAGACTGTCTGTCCCTTTAGATCGGGAAAAGATGAGTAGTTTCACTTCAACGAGGCTTTAACTTTTAGACGGAATCCTAATTTCTCTGTAAGGATCCTCCATGTGCTCCCAGACGTTTACTCTCAGCCTATCCATGAACAGTAATTGCACACACACATAGGAGTTGTGTGTGACACTGGAGGCCTCCTCATCCCCCAGTGGACATTCATACGCACACACACACACACACACACACACAG
>NC_051431.1:15430489-15442442 GCF_001649575.2 Kryptolebias marmoratus | reverse complement strand
CCCCCACCACAACCCCCCCCCCCCTTTATCCTCTCATTTATCACAGACCTGTGAGCCTCTGTAGCCTCGGGGGGCGAGAACACACAGACGACTTTAAAAGAGTTACCAGCGGTGCACGCAGTCTTGCCAGCCATCGTCGCTGAGACGATTCGGACGTGGACTTCAGGAGCCGAGGCTGATCGGAGCCGGTCCTCCTCCTGACAGATGGAGCCCACAGCGGTGCCGGGGGGTGACCGAGGGCGGAGGAACACCAGAGAGGTAAAGTGGAGGAAGTTTAATAATATCATCCTTGCTTCTTTTAAATAGGTCACTTATCCCTAATGTTTTTAAGACAAAACTGATAAATGATGGTGTGTTTCTGTGTCATGGAGAAAGAATAAAAGCACTGAGGCTATATTTGTGACAGATTCAACAGATTAGAACGGAGTGGACTAAATCAGAATGAAAAGCACGCCTGCGACTAAATACAATTAAATAAAACAAACTTATCTAAAACCCTAAATACATTTTATCCATATATGTGTTTATGAAGCAGAGAATAAATGCACCAAACTAAAAACGATGGTGTATATTTAACTAAATGCCTCAGGATCATGTGACTAAATAAAAAAATCCATCTTTCACCTACAGAGGTAGAAAAACAGATATTTAACCTCCCTGACATGAAGGGAGGAAGAGAAGTCCTTGTAACTTCGAGTCTATTTGACCCGAAGGCCACAGGAGGGTTAATTACACAAAATTTATTCAGTTAACCTGGTTACGATGAACAACAACAGCAGTTTAGCAGAAATACTGTATTAAATGAAACCAGAGCTCTTCAGAGGGATTATATGATCCAAGTATAAAAACTAAATACGTGTGATGCAGGTCCTGATAAAATAATGAATCAAACACATATTTTCAATAACAAAACAGCTAGAAGTTACAATACAATCCATTTTCTGTAAGTTAAACGTATCGTTTTCACTTTTACTCTTTTTTTTCCCTCTCATTTTATGTCTTTTGGTTCTAGCTCTTCCTTCAAGATTTTAGAATGTGTTTATTGACATATTTATTAAATATAACACCTAAAAAAACCCTCAGATGTTTCCTCATTACCACGATCACACCTCTTCGGTTCTTTGCTTTCGTCATGTTACAACCAATGACTGTTTTCTTGTTTTATATTGTGTATTATTTTTTACTTATCCTGGTGGATTTGTTTACTCATTTGTCTATTTTTGTTCCCCCTCTCAACTGTACGAAAGATGCTCTACAAATAGTCTAAGCAGGTGACTGAAATTAGCTACAACAAAGCCAAAACAATAAAAAAAATGCTAACCAAGCAGTTTTATTTAAAAGCTGTAATTAAAAATGAATCAAATAGTTCTTATCTGATACTTGTTTATTTACTGGAGTTAAAGTACTATTAGTTAGCCATGTTGTACCTTTAGTTTAGCATTATCATGTTTCAGTTTATATAAGCTTATTTAGCCTTCCTGTACATTTAGCTAAGTTTATTTTATCTTGGCTCATATTTTACATATTGTTAGATTGCCATATTCCTAATTGTTGTTTAGTTCAGCTTTAACTTTATCATGATTTTATTTAGATTATTTTAGCTACTATTTTGACTGTCTTAGCTCATGTTTAGATATGTTTGGTTTTGTGATTTTATTTAAATTATCTTATATTTCATTTCATATCTTATATTTATATTTCAGATTATACATGATTGATGTTTTTACTTCTGTATCTCTATATTTGATTATGTTTTTACCTGTTTTTGATTTTGCACCCGATCGTTGTTTATGTGTTCTAAAGCACTTTGAATCGCCTTGTTGCGGAAAGGTGCTATATAAATAAATTTCCCTTCACTTCACTTCACTAGAGGGTATAAACGAGAACCAGAGGTGGATGAGAGCAGGAAGGTTCAGTGACCTGCCGAGAGGTTCTCGTAGAACATGGAACAACGGCGCCACCGTGTGGCTAAAACACATCACTGACTTTATTCTGATCCATGAAGTGCTGTCGGTGTGTGTTCCAGGCAGCCGGCCCTCCGTGTGTTCACCCCAGAGTGCCGAGGTGCAAAGTGGACCCCGACCACTTGCTGGGGATTCTGGGGATTGTGGGCACCGTTCTCAACCTGCTGGTGGTGGTGCTGGTGTACATCTACACCCCTGTGTGACGCGTGCACGACGACAGGCCGCTCGTTCAATCCCGGCGTTTGCCTTTTTATACCCAACCTCTGAAGCTGTGTTCATCACTGTGATTGGTCGAATTCTATAGACTGGTTTTTGTGTGTTTCTACATGGTGTATAGATGTAAAAACAGCGGTTTATTCACAGCTTAGTAGAATAATGTCCAAAATAACTCACATTAGCTTAATCTCATCCCTTTCCTGTCGTACGGTTTGGATCTTTCTTGATCCTTTAGTGGACTTTTTGTACTTGTGTAAAGACATTTATATTTGTAACCAATAAACTTTAAACATTATTATTTCCTTAATTTTTTTTCCTCCTTCTTAGGTGCATCTTCATCCAAAAACCCCATCTGTGACCCGACTCCACCTTTATAAAATCTCAACAAATAAAGTTACAGATTTGGAAACGCTTCCAGAAATACTAACGGTAAAAAAATAATATATTAAAAGAATCAAACAGATGAAGATCTGAGCAGCATTCAGCCCTTAGGACTACAGAATATGAAGATGTACACACCTTGCTGAAACTTTCTTCACACACTCAACCTGTTCAGAAAAGCAAAAAGGAACGTTCTGGGCTTTTTATTTTTAAAAAACATATTGAGAAATGTTCATATTTACAGAAAACTGCAGAACAAGCAGAAAGAAATGTGACGCTATTTATTTAACGTGACTTCTTTTTAAGAAATATATCCTAAACCTCCAGTGGGATGGTGAATAAATACAACAGAAGTTCCTGTTTTAAGCGAATGGGCATTTTGTGACAACAAAAGGAAAAACCAGCTCACCGTTTTAGCCTCCTTGAGTCCCGTTTTAAGTTTGGATGTTTGGATGAAAGTATACCCGCGCTGACGGCAAAACATCCTAACATAAAAGGTTTTTTTTTAAGGTGCGGGAGCCGTCGCACGGCTGGGGTCCCCGATGTTAATGTCAGGCAGTATCTGACAGCTGGTGATGATGTCGATCTTCTCGGACACGGCCTTCAGGTCCTCCAGGATTAGCCGGATGCTGTGGGACGCCGTGATGATGGCGTTCTGGGACGCGTTCAGCTGAGATGTCACACTGTGCACCTTAAAAACATAAATTCAAATGAGAGAATCCACTTCACTAAAGGAGATGCTTCTTACTGAACCGTTTCTGAATCTGAGACTCGTAGCTGGTCAGACTTTGGCCACGTTTATCTTTGCCTTCATTTTAATTCTCATTTTACTTCCTGAAAGGAGTTCACGCCTCACTTCTATACATTCGAAGCTGCGTACAACACTGCCAGAAATCCTCAGTTTACACTAGGATCAGTTATCACAGAGGTCGCTAACCCCCGGGCTGTCATTTTGTACCAGGCCGCACAGAAAGAATAATTAACTTACAGTATTTCCGATTTTTTCATTTTCGGAGTCTGAACGACATTTATTTTGAAAACTGACTGGATTCTCTCCACTACATCCGTCTCTGACTCACTCTTGATTCGTGTCAGAACGCTTATCTAGGTCACGTGATCCGTTACCGCTAAAAAAAAACCCACAAGCAGCAAAATGAGTAAAAAACAAACGTCTCTGGAAGCCCTAGATGGGACCGTCTTGTCACTGAGAAACAGGCACAGGGCTCCCACTCATTCAGCGTTATGGTGAGTTGGATTCTTTGTGCTCTTTATATTTGTTGTGTCTCTTATTTTGAAGGGCCCGTTTAAACACAGAGAACATCAGGGGGAGGAGAGGCTGTTGTTCATGTTGATAACGCAACACCAGGACGCAGCTAACAAAGCTGCGAGGACACGTTGGATTTACCTTTATTATATTTTTAAAAATACCCCCGTTTTCATTTTGCTTGTATCATTTTATTTTGTTGTATTTATCCGCCACACCTTTAAAGGCCGTTCCATGAAAATACTGTCTGATAATGAACCGGTCCGTGGAGCTAAAAAGGTTGGGGACCGCTGATTTATCAAACGTTCATGGTATTTGCTATTCTTGTGTTGAAGCAACACGTTTAACATGAATTTGAAGTGGTAGAAAGAGAGCATCTGGATACCCAACACTTCCTGTTTTGCACAACTGGTTCTCCTTATTAAAAAAACAAAACAAAATCAACACACTAAAACAGAAAGTACCTCCTTGCTGGCGCTGCCGTAAACCTGCTTTAACATTTGTCCCACGTCAGCATAGAGCCGGCTGTTTGACTCCTGCAGCTTCTGCTGTAGAAGGGTCTCACCTGGAAACACAAACAGAAGCTGAACTTAAATAACTCTATTCTACTGTAACGATGGAACCTTTATTTATTTATTTATTTATTTAACCCTAAAAGAACCCCCCCCCCCCCCGAATATCCCAGGCTGCTGGCCATAAGAAAAGGGGGGCGACCCTGTGATCATGTGATCTCCTCACCGTGGGGCCTGTGTGAGGGGCTCGGCCTGTCCTCCACTATGGACTGAACATCAGGGTGGTCTCTGACCACAATGAGGGGAGGCAGGTCCCTCCTGAGGATCTGAGCAGCACCGTCCTGACTCCCTGCCGAGGCTCTGCCCGTCTGCACAGGGTCCTCCTCGCTGTCAGTCTCAGAGGCCTCCCCTGGAACCTGGGAGCATCCATTTTTTTATAAGACAGAACAGTAAAAACACAGCTTGAATGGTGGTATCGGTGCCGAGGAGCACATCCTGTAAAGCCCACCTTGGCTCCGACTGTTGTGGCAGTTTGCTGAGGAGACAGTGAGGTGATGTAGACTTCATCATCGGAGTCTGTTTCGGACGCCTCGCCCTGCACCACGATCGAGTACCTGCTGGACATGACCACAAACACGACGAGCTCTTCGGCCACACGGCGAGCGGACGGAGCGGTCAGGTGGAGCTAAATAAGGGCAAGTAAAAAAACAATAAAACAAAACACTTTGCCCTCTTTTATAAGTTTACCCAGCTAGTTAAACTCATGCTCTCGTGGACAAAACATGACTGTTAAATTCTGTGAAAGTTGTAACTCGCTACAATAACATTAAAAAGTCACAAATCTTTCCTGATGAAAACACAAATCACATGAGCAAGGAAGTCGCTTGTTTTCCGTGAACCAATCCGAGCCAAGGTATGGTGTCACGTGACAAATGACGTTTCGTATCTTGATTGGCTCTTTGCACTCAAGGGTTTGTCTGTATCAATAAGTCGGCATATGCCGAATTTGAATACAACTGTGTAACTATAGTTTAACTAGTATTTTGAGGGTTGTTTACCCAATGGTGTTTCGTTGAACAAGGAGCATTTTGTCACTGACTTTTTCCATTACATAATGTGTCCGTTTGCTGTCGGATATATGGATAAGCCCTCTTAACTCCGCCTACGTGAAGTTCTGGGCACGTCCTGAGATGAATTTCGAGCGCGACCCGTAAAGCAGAAGCAGGAGAGTTAGCGTACGGTTATTTGTGACAGGTAGGATGGTTGTAGCACCTAACCTATTTGAAGAAATAAAAATGTAATACACGTATAGTGTACGTAAGCATTGAGTTTATCTGGGCTTACTAAACTATTGCAAATTAACACAGCTTTGACTGCGTTGCGGGGAAGCAGAACCGATCACGTTTAGCTAGCTAAGAGGCTAAACAGAGGCAGCAGTAGCCAGAGGTTTTATTCACTGTTGGGACTTTCTTCTTGTCGTTGTTGCGCTGAGCTGTATGTCACATTTGACTGATTTGTTATTTGCAGAATGGCAGACGAGTCCCTGTTTGAATTTCTGCACATGGAGATGGTGTCGCATGTTTTCACGGAGCAACAGTCCAGCAAGGGAGAAATGGACAACAAGGTGAGTTAGCTCAGGCATCTTATGATGCTACAGACATTAGCTTTAAACCACTCCTTTGTCTCAAATTAAAACACTGCCAGCTCAAATCTTTTGCTAATCTGCCACTTGGTCTTTGTAGTATTAGTAAAGTACCTGATACAGTCAGGTATATATGAATATTATGTAATCTGATTTTACATTTCTGCGTTTTGACATCTGCACAACTACATTAAAGTAAGTTTGTGCCCACCGTTTACCTGTTTTATTTGTATTCTGTGTAGGATAGAGCTGTGTGTATTTCTGTTTTGGAAGCCATGGGCTTCAGGGTTGGACAAGGACTCATTGAGAGGTAAATAACACACACACACACTACTGAATGGGCAACAATAAATGCTTCTTCCTCTAACAAGTGTGTGGGTTGGTTGTTTTGTAGGCTGACCAAGGACTCCCCCAGCTTTAAAGACGAGTTGGACATAATGAAGTTCGTCTGTAAAGACTTCTGGACGAAGGTGTTCAGGAGGCAAGTTGACAACCTCAGAACAAACCATCAGGTAAGATAAAACCAAGAAAATTGTCATGTCAGATGTCTCTGCTGCCGTAACACAACAATGTCCTGCAAGGGATAAATAAAGATTCTATTCCTTTCTATTCTCTCAGCTGACCTAACAGTTTGGTGTCAACTTTATCCAGAACTGTGCAGCTTTAATTTACATGTAAACATACTTGAAGAGAAAGTTAGGTTTCTGTCCAAAGAAAGATACTTCCAGGACAAACAGAAAGTATTTAATAGTTAAAGGACACACTGCAGTATCTGTAGGTGTCAACCTTCAACATCTTTGTAAAAATGAAACCAAAGACCTCTAGCAGATATTTTGTTCCCAGTCAGAGAATTCCTTTCTTAAGTGGCAATTATTATTATTATATATATATATTTTTTTATAATTGGAAAAATCCCAGAAGCTCAGGAACTTCACAGGGAGTTAGCAAACCTAACATAAATGTATGTACTTTAGATAAGTTCCTGTTTGTCGTTTGGTATTACCATCTGGATTCCTGTGTGCTTCTATATAAATCTGTTTTCTGCTCCACAGGGTACCTATGTCCTGCAGGACAACAAGTTTTCTCTCCTGACTCAGCTCTCCAATGGGAAACAGTATCTGGATCAGGCTGCCAAGGTAGAAAGTATTCTTACACACACGGAGGGGGCGTTTAACAATCCCCCGAAACGTTTTGTAATCTACCATACAGACTAATGCCCTGTTTATATGTGAGTAATCTCCTGGAAATGTTGAGGAAAAGTTGCACGTTTACACGGTAATCCTGTGTCTGTTGAATCCCCTGTAGTTTCCATGCCAGGTCACTAGCTTTTGCTGTGATTTAAAAAAAGTTTTTTGTATTCCAACAAACAACAAGTAAACGCAGGCAGACACTTCAGTCTCTCATCCAAAAAAAAATCTCATCTGAACCTGACGCTGTTGGTCTTGACTTGTTCCTTCGTGTGTTTTTTATTTTATTTTATTTTTATTGGCAGTACCTTGCCTTCTCTTGCGGTGTGGTGCGAGGAGCTCTGTCTAACCTCGGCCTGGAGAGCGTGGTGACAGCCGAGGTCGCCGTCATGCCGTCCTGTAAGTTTCCACTGGAATACTGATCCATTTCCAGATTTAAAAACACCTGGAGGCTGAGCTGTTTTTATCTGGAAGGACCGAGTGGTTGTGTGGATCGTACAAACAATTAGGGTTTTTTTTCCTCAGAAGTGTAATGCCTGTGTGAGCGGGTGGTGCCTTCAGCAGACATTCTGACTCAAAAAGCACATTAAACATAACACATTTTGTAAGAACAAAACAAATCACTCACCTTTTTATACTTGTTTTTCTTGCCAGGTAAGTTTCAGGTGGTCATCCAGAAGTTGTGACCTGATCCTGATCCTGATCCTGATCTCGGTCCAGATTATTGGTGCCAAAAGAGCAGCTCCTCCGCCGAGCATCACCGCAGGGACTTCCTCAGAGCGAGCCTGGCTGACGTTTACTTGTAGTTCTGTGATGCGGGGAAATATACAGATATATCCTTTTTCTTCTTGATTCCGGTTGGGATGAAGAGCTCATTTGCATCCGTGTAAATAAAGGATCAGTTGTGCTCTGAAGTAAGAGGATCCTGGCTCTGGCTGAGCTCACTTTGCTTTGTGAAAGCCTGTAGGGCAAAGATTCTATTTTTATTTGCCACATGTTGCAGTGTTTTAGTTTGCTGAATGCTAAAGGCAGCGTGTCGCCGAGCTGAGACTGTTGGGGACCAGCTGGATCTATCTAAATCTAATCAGGAACGGTTTGAGACAGGTTCTGAACCTCTGTAGCAACTCTTCAGTGAAAATTTGCTTGTTCACAATTTCGGCGGCATGAAAGCAAACTCCTGCAAATGTTTTGAGAGATTTTGGAGACTCTCTCTCTCACAAGTGCTGTTCAGTTTGTCACTAACAGTACCATCCCAGTGAGATGCGACTTTAAGTGGAAAACTCTTTAGTGTAAAAAAAAAAACCAACAAAACAGAACAATTAAAGATTCAAGAATATTTGAAGTCTACCACCCACTTTTTTCCCCCAGCTTCCATTCAGATAATAGCAAGAAAGTTAATGAAAATCCTTACAAATCAAACATGTATCTTCTGCAGACACACGGGGAGAACTGCTTTAGGTTCTGCCGGGGTGGAAAGGTTTTTCGGCTTTTCGATCATGAGAAGGTTGTTAGTAACCCGAAAAGATGGCAACTCGAGTGAATACCTGGATGCGTTTTTGGTTCCTGATGCAGATAAAATGCAACCGTTTGTGGCACGGGGAGCCTGTAGCTTGTGAATAATTCAGTTGCAGTAAAATTTTAAAAACACACATATAAAAAGCCAGAACGGAGAAAAACTGTATTCAAATCTTGATGCCTTGCTCGGGCCTTTGTGAAACTGCCTTTTAACTCTCTTTTTCAGGACAAAATGCAGCTCTGTAACGATATAATGATCTGATATGGGTATTTCATTAAGCAAACATGAGACAGCTTTCCAGGCCAAGATCTGATGTGTGGATGTGAAATTTTGTAGAGTTTCCCCCACAATAAACCGCTAACCATCGTGTAAGGATTTGACACGTGCTTACACTTAAAGAGTTCCGGGTTACATTTATTTATCGAGTTTTACTTTGTACATAAAATGTATCGTAAAACAGCAAACTTGTATGTGTTGTTGTTCTTTCTGTTGCTAAACGATATTACATTTCACCACAGACCTGTTTGAAAAAGACAAAACTGGAAAAGAAAAAAAAAAAACACTTTTGTGAAGGCTGTTGCCTCTTTGAACCACCAGAGGGAGACATTGAGCAGCAATTATCATATTTAGAAGAATGAGCTGTTTATTGACTAACTTGCAATGGTGTCTTGACAGACTTTTATATATAAATAAAGAAATGTAGCTCTTCAGTGCCATCAAAACAAAGTTTTCATGTCTGTGTTCCTTGATTTGACTGTTAAAGTAGTTGTCAGCTCACTTGCATTAATTCCTCACACGTTTCTTGCTTCAGTTGATCTCTGACAGTTTTGTACATACACTTTTTCTTTTAGTGTTTCAATAAATAATTAAAAACTGTTTGTTTTTATCTTCTTGACTTAAAGCAAAATAAAGATTTTTATGATGTTGAAACAGTCTTGTTTAATATATTTGCTGTTTTGATTGTTTGCATCCAAAACTAATTTAATAAAAGACATCAGTACATCTTCAGTGGTTCATAATTCATATTCTTAACCATTTTATCGATGTTTTGAGATTAAAGTTGAGTTTTTATCTTTGGTGTTTACAGTAGAGTCAGTCAGATATATTCAGATTTGTTATAATCATGTGGAAAACACTGATAATCTTGGTTTTATGTCGTCGCTCCTTAAGTGAGGTTCTGTAAAAAAAAAAAGTGTGAACAGTCAATATCTTACCTGTTTGAATGACCTCAGATTGGAGGGATAATTCTGACTGAGTTGATGAGCTAATGGCTAGTCCGAGTGGAACCAAGACCAAAGGGGATTGCTGCCATTTTTGAATCACTCCAATGTCAAACATTTCACAGAGAAACTATTTACTGCCATGTTCCCCGCGAAACAATTATTTACATAGAAATTTGGGGTTATTTGCAAGTAGCGGCAGCTAGCTGTAGCACTTCCTGTGCAACCTGGGGCACTTCCAGGAGGAACATCCAAACATTTCTGTCGAAATAATAAACATGAACTCAATAATGGTGTGTAGGTTTAGAAAACAGGGTTCACATAAACAGTTACCAAATTTTGTTGCTTTAAAGTGGCCGAGTTTAGCCTCTGGGACGAGCTGTTAGCTCGCCAGTCTGGAAAGAATTAAGCTTTGTTTCTCCAACCTGAGGCTGTTGCTGCATTTCATTCACCTGGGACGTCAGACTCAGCTACCTCAGTTAGAAGACACTCAGTGACCAGGCTAAAGGCTCCAGCAGGCTCCATAAGGAGTCGTGAAGTCGGTTCGCGGTCACGTGGTTGTGAGGCGTTCGTTATTCCACACACCTTTCATCGTCCACGAGACACTCGGATCAGAACCCCCAGGAAGCTCCTCCCTCCTCCTGCAGCGTTAAAACGAGTTTCTTCCCGCCAGCTTCTCAGCTCTCCTGTCCTCGTACAGATTTTTTGCTTCCCTCACCGCGACCAGACGTGTTTATTAAACCGACAGTTTGGCGTTTCCAAATCTGACGGTGCTCAGTAAAGAGCGAACGAAAGGAGCGTGTCCCGACGCTGCCCGGCCCGAGGCGCACTTCCTCCCGCCGCCTCAGCCACGAAGAGCCGCCTGTGTCTCTGCTCGGTCTTTTTAAGCTCACAGGTTTCTAAGTTCTGCTGGAGCAGTCGTAGAGTCGTGAAGACGGCGGGATTTTCTAACAGCAGAGCAGCAGAAGCAAAACGGCTCCATTGAAGCTCATAAACAACTTCTGACCAATCACACGACACCTGGCTCAAACCGCTGCGAGAAACAGTTCGTCCCGGGCCTCGAGTCGAGAAGCGGTGGACGAAGCTGCTACGAGAACAAACCACGTGACCGAGTGCCGACTTTGTGACTTCTCATGGAGGCTGGGAAGGCCTCAGCTGTCATCAGCAGCACAGGTCTGCAAATGTAGGAACATGTTCGGTGCCAAGTTTGTGACTGGATTACTGGATTACTGCTTAAAAAAAAAAAAAAAAAACCTCATCACAGTGGCACACATATTGGATTTTTCTGACTTGGAACTTGGAATTTTCAACTTCGGAGTAGAAACAGAGGGCAGTAAGATATTAACCATTCACAACCTTCCCTCAGAAGCCCACTTCAAAAAACTTTAAACTATCTTTTTACCCCCTGTCAGTTTAGATCATTCTTTTAAAAAAGCTTGTTGTTTTTTTTAAATCCCACCATCTTTAAGGAAGGAAAAAGGGCTACACTGCTGGAGTGTCTCCCTTTTATTTCCCTTCCTGAATTGTTTGTTCTCCTGTCTGTATGAAGGTCTGAGACCCAAGAGTGCTTCGACGAGCTCAAAAACTCCAGAGAACTTCAACAAAACCACCGGCTGTAAGTCCAGTATCCCGTCTGCACAGTGTATCGTAGGTAGCCGGACCTGTGATTTGTGAAAAACTCCAGTGCTACCTTAGAAATGCTGAGAGAGAGAGAGAGAGAGAAGAAATCAGACAGGGATATTGAGTTAGGCGTCTGAGAAACTGCTGCACCTTCCTAAAGCCTGCTCTTGTCCTATTTGTTGCAACCCATTAAACACTTAACCCAAATCCTCTCTTGAGAGAAGTTTAAAAAAAAAAATCAGAAGGAGGGATTAGACAAAAGAGTGGGAAGGGGTAGAATTACAGAAAGTTGGCGGAGGAGGAGATTAGGAGAGTGGGCAAGGAGAAAATTAAAAAAGGAGATACCGGAGAGCCTTGGAATGAGGCGGCGAGGGAGATGAAAGGATGAAAAGAGGGTGTGTGTGTGTGTGTGTGGGGGGGGGGGGGCACCC
>NC_051431.1:15416218-15430433 GCF_001649575.2 Kryptolebias marmoratus | reverse complement strand
CTGAGAGGGAGAGAGGGACGGGCAGAGGAAAAAAATGATGAAGGTGGGATTGTGAGCTGGGTGCTGGAGGGGGGAGAGGGGAGGGTGGGGGTCTTTCACCCCTGCTGTTCCTTCCAGTGAAACCGAGGGACAATGGCTACAGTTCAGAAGCCCCCCCCCCCCCTTCTTCTTCCTTTTCTTCACGTCTTTGCTCCCCTCCCCATTCACCACAATGTCACCGAACAGATACACAGAGAGGAAGATGAATAGAGGAGGATGGGGGGGAGGAGGTGAGCCGCTCTCAGAGGAATAAAAAGGTGCTGCTTTCATAAAAGGCGCAGTTTTACAGAAACTAATGTTCTGATCACCGTGGATGTTCAGTTAACCCAGTCGTGGACGTGGACTGGAAGCCTGAAGGGAGCTTCACAAAGTCGCTTCGATTCAAACCTCAGCTGGGGCCCGACTTAGACGAGTTTGTGTCTCCCTCCTGTAACTGGAGCAAAACGATCCCTTCAAAAAAAAAAAAGGTACAAATAAAACAGCTGGAGCCATCAATGGTGGGCACTTTGGTGGCACAAGGAAAGCAGAAACTTGATGGGATGAAATAATTAAGTGAATTCACCCGGCTGAACAAGGCAAACGATCAGGGAGAGAGAAGCACAAAACATGGGTTTATTTGAATTATCCTAAAAGAAAAGGTAAACTGTTTAACCCTGAAAATATGGCAGAACATACAGAACAGACCAGGATATGGGTTCCAACTAGTGTTTGTATAATATATATATTATCTATTAACCTGTAAATATTACTTGAGTAACACTGTGAATGTATTTAAACACAGATTTATTTGTTAAAGCGATGGTTCTAATCTTTGAAAAGTCAGGTTATGAACAGATAACATCTTACCTGCTCCGGATGGCTCTGACTGGATTAAACCAACGACTCGTCCAGTTGGAGCCAAAAACCCAAGTGGACTGGCTGCAGTTTTACAAACAACTAAAATCTGAACCTTTACACCCTGACCAGTTGGACATCACACACTGATTTACACACTAATCTAGGTTTTGTTCTTTTTTGCAAGAGCTTGCTGTAATGTGTAGCCCTTCCCTCGTTAGTCCAGTCAGAATTAAAGTCTCTGTCTGTAAACTGAGGCTGTTCAGTGAGTTATCTACAACAGGTCAGACAGTAACAGTTTATAACCTTTCACTAAAACCCCACTTCCAAATATCTGAGCTGTGGCTTTAACCAGGCTAACCAGCAGCGGGCTTATTTATGAAGCACTGGTGTTATTATTTCGACTTCAGGCTACTTTCTTCTTATTTAATTCTTTAAAGTATCCCAGAGACTTGTTTTGTTTAGCTCGGTTCGGTTCAGCAAATAGACTGTGTGAGGGTAACTGAGTTTAGACCGAAAACATGCAGACAGAATTCAGTTTCAGCATCCAGATCCTGGCTAATGTTATTTAGTTTTGGAGCGTTTTGAATCATTCAGCCTCTATAGGGAGGGGTGGAGGTGGGGGTGGGGGGTTATTTGGCTTTTAGGCATTTTTTCCACACACTTATCCTATAAAACCTGGAATCCAAGTGTTAAGATTAATGCTGAAGCATCATTTTAAAGTAAATTTAGGTTTACTTCCACGCCAATATCGTCACCTCTTTAAATATTCTTTTTGCACGCAGCTGATCCCGCCTGTTTACTTTTATTTGTATTCACCGGGGTCCTAATCTAAAACAATATTCCCATTTCTGAGCTGTAGAAAGGAAAAACAAGCGCAGGTTTGGATCCTGATCTTCACTGTTACATCAAATCTGCACACGGCCCAGCCGCTGCATTTAATTTAATCTCACATTTTCTTCCTCTCTGAAACTTCACCCACCTTTTCTGAACTTCTCACCAATTTATTCCACCCTTACCTCTCATGCATGGCAGGATGCTCAGTCTCTCACACACACACACACACACATGCAAACACAAACTTTGTCTCCAAGGTCCATATGTTGACCCGTGGCGGACCTGAATACAGCCATCTGCCTGCCTTTCCTATGTCTTGCAGGGCAAGAGTGTGGGAGAATGTCTATAGGAAACAATGCTGCGTACACACACACACACACACGCCTTTAACTCCTTCACAGCCACTAATCACCCCTGGAAAAGTCGGCCCATCTTGTGTTGCAGAGACAAGATAATAGCGCTTGTGTTTTTACAGCGACGCCTCCTTGGGCAGGCAGGTTTTCCTTTTAAAGGGAAGACGGTAAAGTTTGGTTTGATGTGGATTTGTGTGGTTCAAACCCGGCAACAAAAACCACTACCACCTTGTTTTGGTCGCAGACATCACAGGAGCTTGAAGTAAACACGCAGATGAAACCGGCGCGCTGAAGGAGGAAGGAGGTGGGGAGGAAAGGGGGGATGTAACTCTACGCCTTCATATCTTTACATCAGATCTTAGTAATGCAATGACAAACACACACACCGACAGGCACGACTAACCAAACAAGCTGGCATTTGCAAACTTGCACATCCTTTCAGAGCCAAAATGGAAGGCGTGCAGCTTCTGAGTTATCCACTTTAATGAGCGTTATAGACCTCCAGCCAACTTCATTATTCAAATTAACCAGCCTAACAGCCCCTGAAGGAAAGCAAATGGCTCGTCGGCTTTCGTGCCAGAGTTTTACACTAAAATAATAGTACTAAAAAAAAAAAAAAAAAAGAATTACAGCCGATTTGGTCAAACCTTGAAACACATAACACCTGTTTTAAACGACTGACTTGTGGGCGTGCTGCTGGAGAACTTGATGATTTGGTAAAGGAGGTAATTACACCGTTTGAATCAGGTGTGTTGGAGCAGACACACCTAAAACCTCCAGGACAGCCCCCCCCCCCCCTAACACTCAATAATCCTGGTAGAAAAGGTTGGGTCAGGTCCTCTGGACGGGTTGTCCTTAGTTGAAACGTTTCGTCTTTTCTCTTCTTCAGCCTTATAAGCAACACCTTCACATAGCGAGTTGACCGGTTTGTTGATTGACGATCGGTGACGAGGCCGACGGTCCTTCTTTTCCATGAGAACTGGTTTTGGGCGTCACAACAAACCGAGTGTGCGCTACCGAAACTTGGCGCCATTTGTGGAGACAACGGAAGCGCTACGGACAACGTTGGCCCTGTGTTGGTGCTGTTTTTTAAACTTATGGAGATTCTCCTGAGACTTCAGGAAGAGAGGCGCAGTGGAAGAAATACTCTGGACGGCTGTTATCCGCCGGAGATTTCAGGCTTTACAGCGCCTTCAGCTGGGGGACAGACGGCAGAAACGTTGCGGGGTAAGCTAACGCTGTTGTTAATAGTCCTATTACTTCGCTACCATTCCCAAAGTTGTCTGTTGTTTTCTTTGCTCTTTATGAGTGAACAGGAGCTAAGCTTGCGTCACCGACGACAGCAGGGCCTGCCCGCTGGCCCTACTCCAAAGCAGGGGCCAAAAAAGCAGGAACCGGCCTAGAAAAATGCCGGTGGAAACGCACGCAAAGCAAGCCGCGTAGAATGGAGCCGGTGGAAAAGGGGCATCATTTAGAGAAAAGACGAAACGTTTGAACTAAGGACCCATCCAGCAGACCTGACCAGACCGTGTCAGATTATTGCCCTTTCACCTTTGAGTAATGACTATTTTTTTTTTTTTTGAAGAATGGTCATTTAATTCCTGCAAACTTAAAGGGACTGGTCAAGATAGGGGTTCTGTCTCTATAAAATGGAGTATTATATTTTCTCTTTAAAAATCGTTCTCCAGCTGAAAGCTCAGAGGTTCTTCAGCAGGATAACAAACCCCTCCACCGGCCTTGATGTGCATTTCTAACACAGCGAGTAGATCCCTGAAAGCTGTGTATGTGCTCAGGTGAAGGAGGAACCCTGGAACTTTGATTTTTAAGGATAAGGATGCAAAAGGTGCTTTGTAAGAGCAGAGCCCTTACCGCGCAACCTGAAAATCGCCACAAAATAATTTAACGCGTCCAATTAGTTCAACTGAGGAAACGCAGACGACAATGAAAACCAGAAGTGACAGTTCTCTGGCTTTCTGCTCGCGTCCTTCCTTCCTGCAGAGTGCTTCTAAAAAACACACGAACCCTGTTGCATAACAGAAGCAACGCATACAGAGCACACGCACACACACACACGCGCGCTCACTCAACACGAATCAGACACCGCCTGGTTTACCAGACGGTTAGGATGTCAGGGGGAAGAATCACAAAGCCGCTTAAAAAAATGAAAACTTTATTTCAAGTACAAAAAGCGAAAGAAAACCCAAATATATTAAACTCGATACAAGCAATAACTGAGAAGTCCTCTATAAATACGTTAAAATAAATTAAAGAAATTAATTTACTAAAGATTATCACCTTTGTCACTAAACAGGCCTCAAACGTGTCGATGAAAAGGCAGTTTTAAATAGACCGGGAACACCGTGGCCTCTGCTCCCCCGAAGCAACTACACCGTAAACACACACACGCGCGCACACACACACACACACATTTACAAAACAATAAACAGCCAGATAATGATCCTAAAACACTAAAGCATACATACCCTAACTCTACAGTATGCTGGATCTAGGTTTTTTTCTCTTTTTTCTCAGTAAAGGCAACAGATCCGGGGTCACGGCTCGAGTGGATGCTATCAGGATGAAACACGGTCCGAACAAGACGAAGCTGGAACGGCGGCGATTAATACTGAACGACAGAGAGATGCGAAGAGGAGGAGTGAGAGCCGCAACCAAGACGTTAACGATGGAGGGGAGGGGGGGAGAAAACCAAAAACTCACTTGTCGATGTTTAAGATGGTTTAAAAACACATCAAAGCCAATGAAAACAGGACTTGAGAGAGGAAGCATTTGAGCCTAATTAGACTTCCTGTGCTCTCCGTTCGTTTGTGTCATTTTCTAACTTTCAAGTGTTTTAAAGAGCTCAGTTGGTCGTGCTGCCTGCACGGAGCAGCAACAACGCACAACACGGACCCAATCAAAGGTAATCAAAAAAAAAAAAAAAAAAAAAAAACCCACCACCACCCAAAACGGCGACTAAACGAAGAAAGACTCCCACTCCTTTTCGCATCTCTTCAAACGTGTCGGAATCTTGGTTTTAACAACGTAACAGGATCTGATAAAAATCCCAAAATAATCATAATGGTACAGGCACAATACTTAAAAAAAACAAAACAACAACACTAACATTCAGCTTCAAGGCCAGTGATCTAAACGTAACCTCAGACTGCACAATGATGACGAGAAAAACAAAAACAAAACAAAACTATTTCACAAGCTTATAAACAATACTGTATACACATAATGGAGGAACTCCTAAACGTATAGGCCACTGTGCTGTGATCGTTCCACCATAATCCAGAAGTTTGAGCTACAAAAAAAAAAAAAAGAAAAATGTCATCTTTGGCTTCGTCACAAACGTTAAATTATTCGGATGAATCATCGGTGTGGTCGCGTTCGACAACCAGTCTCTGATTTAACCATTTCTCTTTGACGCGTTTAGTCACCTCAGAATATCGACAGAGAATAAAAATGCTTCTTTTGTTTTTATGTCAGTGTAAAACGTGTCTCGATAGGTCCTCTTTAGTTTCAGCACCACTGTGGCGTGTGGACATTAGAATTTAACCACGTCAATCTAATGGTGGGAAATCTCTTTAAGTGTTTGGAGTCTGTCAGTAAGGCTTTTTCTTTTTCTTTTTAATGCCACGGGTGCAAGCAAGGTCTGTGTGTCAGTCAGGCTGGGTGAGATGTGTGTGTAAGCACTGCATTTAGTGACTTTAACTGTATGAAGACAGGGGCACTGTTTAAAAGCACTGTCCAGTCTAAAGAGAGAGGTCGGCAGCATCTTCGGGAACAGAGAGCTGACTGAACACCGCCAGACGTTTGCCGCTGGCCTCGTTACTCCCCCCGCACGACTCCGAGCCGCTGAGCGAGCTGGCCGAGCTGCCTCCGTCCTGGTCCTGGTCCGGGTCCGACAGAGAGGTGTAGGACAGCGAGCGGGTGCCCAGTGGCTCTGAGAGGACCTCGGCGGCGCTGGGACTCTGGCGGAGGGAAGGCGAGTTGGTGGGAGACGGCCCGCACGGGGAGTAGCCCGAGTCCGGGGAGGGCAGGAACGGAGACCGCGGGTCGGCCTGGGTGGCCTGGCTCGCCGGGGACCGGCAGTGGTGGGCGGGGGAGGCGGGGGAGGCCTCGAAGGCCGAATCCACCTCCAGGAAGGAGAGGAGGTCGGTGATGTCGGCGCAGGACGACGGGGAAGCTGGCTGGCCACACGTGAAGGAGGCGGCGGCGGCAGTAGGGGGAGCGTGGCCGGCCGGGACCGGCTGGAGCGAGCTGTGAGGGACCGAGGGGAACCCGGCAAAACTGAAACTCTGTCGGACCAGGGGGGGTCTGTGTGAGCGGGATGGCAGCTGCGGAGGAATGTTGAAGGAGGAGGCGGAGCGAGGGAAGGAGTGCTTCTTTTCCTCCTCGCTGTTGTGGATAAAGTGACAGCGGATCCCGTATGGGCAGAAGCCGATGGTGTGGAACGTGCGACACGGCTCGGTTTTGTACTTTGGGTGTCGGCTCAGATCGCGCAGCTCCTCGGGCCCGTGGGCGAACTGGCACTTCCCGCCGTACTTGCACAGGCCGTTCTCAGTGAACGACCGACACAGCTCCGTTTTGTAGCGAGACGAAGACGAGGAGCTGGACACCGACGAGGACGAGGACGAGGAGGAGGACGCGTTGAAAACAGACGGGCTTGTCTCACCCGGGGAGGTCTTCTCGGTCCCGGACCAGCCTAGACATGCTCCTGGCGCGCCGCTCGTCTCCACCATGCTGACGGAGCGCTGGGACAGAAAGCACGTCTTCCCCCACTGCGGGGAGTTGCCCAGCTGGGGGGACGGTAGGCTCTCTGACTGCAGGCCCCACTGGCTGGACGTCACGAACGGCCCGTCTGGAGAGTCGGCGGGGAGGCAGGAGAGGGAAAACGAGGCGTTTCTGCACGGCTCGCCGGCGAAACCCGGTGTTCTCATCGCCAGAGACGGAGCGGCTCTGTTCTGCTCTCGGAGGTCGAGACTTAAGAAATGCTGGAAAAAGAAAAGGGGAAAAAAAAAAAGGTTTAGGAGATATTTTTGACAATGTCATGTTTCATCATTGTGCTGTTTTGAAATAAAATACTTTTGACAGACTTGTTGGGATTCATTTCCAACGATTAATTTGGATGGAATTATTTCTTCGAAACGTCGTGGCGAAGATATTCGGTTTTATAAAACCCGGCTGTGTGTGGGCTAGCCTCAGCACTGTTCCTAAATGAGCCGACAGCTCAGCTACAGCTGTTTGCCACACTGTGTGTGTAAACACAGGCTGGAGATATGAGGACACCGGTCTGCAAAGAAAACGTTTATCGGTGAAGATAAACCTCTTTCCTGCTCTGATTCAGGCCCGAACAACACATTGGGAACTTTAAAGCCACATACTGACGTTACCACCAGTTTAACCAACTCTGACCTCTGACCCTTTAGATCTAACCGTCACCTGCTTTTAGCCGTTCCGAGGTCCAGGCTCGTCCACGGAGGAGCGGCCCTTCTCACCTGTACCTCCTGCACCGTGGACCAAACTGACCCAGAAGTAATCCTTTTTTTTTTGTTTTTGGTTTGTGGAGCTTTTTAAAATAGTCTGCTGCCAAAAAGCATTTATGTCTTTACTTGTGTCTGCCTGTTAGCAAAATATCTCATGAACCACTTGACGAGTTTTAAAGAAACTTGCAAGAAGTGATCTTCGGCTGTACATCTACAACTGTTTAACTTTTGGAGTTTACTTTGTTTAAGATGGCTGCCACAGCACACCTGTTTTTAAAAAACAAACCACCACAAAAATGTCTCTAACTCTGTTATTTTCACTGATGCCGACATAAGATTTGGCGTGGTAGTCGCCGAGACTGAGCCCAAACGTGCCGTCTGCGCGCCAACAGATCGTGCAATTTCCACGTTTTCAGATGTGTCCATTGACCACTGGGAGTCAACTACGTCTGTTAGCAAAATATCACATAACCCACTGGGAGGGTTTTAACGAAACTCGCAGAATTTCCTTCCCGAACGCCCTTCTGCAGGTGATTAACCTTTGAAGTCAATCTGATTCAAGATGGCTGCCACAGCTAACCACCATGAGCAAACACAAAAGTGGCTGTAAGTTGGTCGATTTTACAGATAACAGGCTAAGATTTGGCGTGGTAGTAGCCGGGAGTCGTTCACAATACATACTCTGAGCGCGCTACGTCACAATGTTGCCTAAAGGTTATTTTAATGCAAACTCTGGCATTAGAAGGTAGAGGGTGATGTGATATTTATAAAGTTTTCATCTTATTCCTCCCCATATAAGTCAGCAGCTTTGACACTGTACAATGATTAAATGGGATGCCTCAGATGAAGATTTCTGATGGTAATTTAAAAAAAAAAGCAGAGTTAGTTGCATCTTTTATGACAAATCCACAGCAGTTGTTCAAAATCTCAAACTTTATGAACAGTCATTTTAGACTCAAGTTTAAAATACATTGCAAAAGACTGACCGTAGCAAAAAAAGCGATATTTGCATATTATAGCTAAACATAACAGCCTGTTGCTCGAACATTTTAGCCACTAAGTTTGAAAAAAAAAAAAACGGCTCTCAGCTACACAGCAGCTGCTTGCCAACTTCTCAAGCTCCCAGTTAGCTGTTTTGATTCAACTTCTTGGCCTTGTGCGAAGTTACTCAAACAACTTTAAAAGCAGCCAAACTCCCACAGGTGACAAATAATATTGTGTCCACAGCAAAGCGAGCTTGTTTCTCGGCAGCTGGTTTAGGCCCACGCTGCGGAGGACAGTCGCCACCACACCGACTTCCCACTTCGAAAGCTAACTAGCGTTAGCTTCAGGCTAGCTAGCGAAAAAAACAAAAACAAACAAACTGTCGAAACAGGAAAAAAAAAGGGGGGGGGGATTACACACCACACGAAACGGAGAGAAGTGTTGACGAGAAAGCCAACTCTTTTCAGGAGGTCGCAGCTAAGAAGCTAACGTTCCCACCCCCACCCCTCCTGACTTTTTGTGCTCCGCTCAAACTTTCTTTTGCGCTTCTTTTTTTTGTTTGTTTTTACCTTGCACATCATTTCTTCCAGGTCGGAGAACTGGTTGAAGGGGTGAGATGGCATTCTTCTGTTGTTTCTTCTCGTCCAGAACCTCACTCACCGATCCCGTCTGCCCCTGCGGCGATACGCTGGCATGAGTTTGGTCAGAAGTTTCTGGCTGTGCGGACGGCGGTGCTAAACAAGCCCAAGACGGAGACCACGTGTGGATTTTAAAACCTAACAGCGCCCTTAAGCCCCGCCCACCTCTCCCCGCTCCGTCCGTCAGACGCAACAAGTTTCACTGAAACTCTGAACTTCTGCTTTAGCCTTTTAAACCCCGACTTCATGACGCGACGGCAGTCTGTTCAGTCTCATTAGATTAGTTAGAATAAGAATATCCAGAAGTTTAGAGCTCCTGGAGAAAACATGCATTTCTTTTTTTCCTCACAAAAGCTAGTTTTAAATAGAGAAATTGCTCTGTCTGTGTGAATGTTCGGTGCTGCTGGAGAAGCTGAAACTGAATTCAAGTTAAAAAAAACAACAACAAAAGCCGAATGATAAAAATGAAAGCTAAAATCTACAAGTTGCATAATGCTAGATACAACGACTAGCTTAAAATATTATAAAACTAGCTAGAAGCTAAAAGAAATTAGCAAAAGGCTGGCTACAAGTAGTGAAAGGGCTAGCTAAACGAAGCAAAAGGATGGCTAGAAGCTAAAAGTAGCATATGGCTAACTCAAAGCTAAAAGTAGCAAAATGCTAGCTGGAAGCTGAAAGTGCCAAAGGGCATCCTAAAAATAGCAAAAGACTGGCTCAAAGCTAAAAGTAGCAAAAGGTTAGTTAAAAGTAGCAAAAGGACTACTAGAAGTTAAAAGCGGCAAAAGGTTAGCTGAAAGTAACAAAAGGGCTAGCTAAAAGCAGCAAAAGGACAGCTAGAAGCTAAAAGTAGCAAATGGCTAACTCAAAGCTATAAGTAGCAAAATGCTATCTGGAAGCTAAAAGTGCTAAAAGGCATCCTAAAAGTAGCAAAAGGTTAGCTAAAAGCAAAAGGACAGCTAGAAGCAAAAAGTGGCAAAAGGATAGCTAGAGGCTTAGCTACAAGTAACAAAAGGGTAGCTGGAAGCAAAAAAAATTGCCATAATTCTGTTTAAAAGTAGCAAAATGTTTGTTAAAAGGCTAGTTAAAAGTATTGAAAGTTAACAAAAGCTAAAAGTACCTAAATGCTATCTAAAAGCTAAAGAAGTAAACGTGAAGCTAAAATTTAAAAGAACAATAGGAGGATAAAAATGATGCAATCCTGCTGAGGCAGGTTTCAAAGAGAACAATGTTTTTAAAGGAACTGGAGATACTTTAATGTCTCTCTAAGGGGAAAATATTTATAGATTAAGGGTAAATATTTTGTAAAGTATAACAAAAGAGGTAATTAAACCATATCATCAAGTTCCATTTGTTTCAAAGCTGAACAAAAAAGACACACATTTGTTTCAGGTCAGTTTTTATAAGTCGTTTTAAAAATGTAAAAAAATAAATAAATAAAAAAGGGAAGTGTCTGGATGGTGCGATAATTATTCCAGAGATGTGGCACGTAAGAGGAACAGGAAATCCTGAACGCACCTATGGGAGCTTCATCAGGGTTTCTGCAGCGTGATGGTGTGATGTGAACACAGGTTCAGACGGGAGAACGGAGTTCACTTTTACATATTAACAGTAACATGCATCTTTCTGCTCTTATTTTAGGAACTCCATCTTAAAGATTCGGGCAAGGTGCGGGGATAAGTAAGTAAGTGTGTGTTCTTTTCTTACTAATTGTCTGTTTATTATAGTTTCCCCACTGCATTAAATTACCTTGAGGCTTCCTTTTTATCCCTGCGTCACTTTAATTGGACGTCTGAAAAAACGTGCAGTATTTCTTTACCAACCTGTGCTGCTAATCTAAATGATCACATATCATCATCTCCTCTTGTGTCTGCAGCTGTTGCTTTTCTTTTCTTTTGTTTTGTCTGTTTTTTTTAACTACCTCTTGTCCATTTTTGTGAGTGCCATAAAAAAAGTTGGATGTCTTATTTTGCAACAAGGAAGGAACAGATGAGAAGTTCCGCGGGGGTGGGGTGGGGGGGGGGGGGGGGTGGACGGCGAAAAGGCGTCGAAGCCTGGGAGCCACGAGGGAAAAGCAGAGACGTAAGTGTGCAGGTCAACGCCTGCCAGAAAACACGGGACCAAAGTGAAGAACTGCAGGCGGAACGCAGGAAGGCCGAACATATGGTTAGGACAGACAGCTCCGGAGACAGCCCAACGCTGCGAGACAGACGAGGAGGAGCGACACTTTCAAAAAGGTACGGGGCAGATGTGTGAAAAATTCCACCGCACAGCAGAGCCATGGGAATGTCTGCCAGTCCCCCCCCCCTCACATACGCAAACACACCTTCCTCCGGCTAGCTTGGCAACGTGTCGAGGGAAAAAAGAAAAAAAGAGGGATTTTCTTAAACTTTGCACCCAAGACCTCAAACTGACTGTGAGTCCTGGGAGGGAGATTGGAAAACAACAAAAAAACTGCAGAGGACCCTGATAACAAAACCTCATTTCCTCTTAGGGATTGCTGAGAGAACGGAGCCTCTCGACGGTAGAACAGACACATTCATGGGTGTTTGTCAGGAGGGGGGCTCTTTTGTTTGGAGGGAGCGCGCTTGGTGGCCTCACAGGCTGATAAAGTGTCTGCACGAAACAGCAAGCGTGCACAGGGTGCATGAAAGTTCCCCGCGAACGTGACAAAGTTCCCTTAAAGAAGAGAAAACAGAAAATTATAATTCTCGCCATCTTAAAAGAAGGTCCGCAGTTCTCGCTCACAGCTCTGAGAAGACAGAGGACAAGGTCAGAGATTTGTTTTGGTTCAACCAACTGGTCTCCATTAAGTGTGTGTGTGTGTTTCACAGGGGGGTTAAACCCTTCCCGCCTAGCCTGAAGGTTGTGTCAGCCTCCTTTGTTTTGACTCGTGTGAAGTTGTGTGATTTGTGGGGCCGAACTGGTGTCTTCGCTTTATTGTTGTTGCCGTGTCTTCAGCTCACGCAAGTTTTTTTTTTCCCCTCCTTAATTTCACACAGTAAGCACGTTATAGTTAATCTTCAAAATTCAACTCTAATCCGACTTGAGTGACTTTTGTTTTGAACGGAAACTCATTTTAAAAGAAGAGGACAATATTTCTGCTCGTGTCAGAAGATCTGAGGATTGTAGAAGCTGAATAAAGAAAATATATGAACTTGGCAAGAGTTTCAGCACTGTGTACACGAAACAGGAAGAAGTACTTCTTATAGTTCTAAGGAATGTAAAAAGTGACAGGCAGTCATGTTGTTGGATGGCAAACCTTCTTGTTGCGAGTTTATTGCCTTATGATTTCTGTTAAAAAATACATTTACCACTAAAACGAGCAGAACAGCCATGTAAGCTGTACAAATCATCAGGGAGGACAAACCTTCCTCTCCATTGTCTCTCCAGAGGGGGACATCTACGACTGTTCAACACACATTTTTTTCCTTCTGTCTATTCTTACCAAATCTATCGCTCTTCTTATTTTAAGAACAACCTCGCGTCTCAGGCTTCTGTGCCTATCCAGGCTTCTGTCCATTTGCGACTCTCCACAGGCGTGAAAGAGGACTCAACGGTGAAACGTTTTTGTTTGAAGTGAAGGAAGTCGCCTCTGCCCCCCCCCCCGTATCTCCTCTGCAGATACGAAGGCTGAGTAAATATCACACTACACGTTTAAGCTACAACGCCACCAATGTAAGGTTCGACCTACACGCGGGCTCATGGTGGGAACTCGCATGACTACACACACACACACACACACACACACACACACACGATTCACCTGGGCCGCGGTAAGGAAAAGACTCTTGTCTGGCACTTTCCAAACAGTTTTTGCACTTTAAACATTATTGCATCAGCTGGCTGTATGCTTCAAGGGCTTCGACAGACAGAAAGGCAGCCTTATTTTGTCCTCTGATGATTGCCGAGCACAAGGTAACCAACCGTTTGGTAGATTTGAGTGGGAAATTTGGCACTTTTAACAGGAACCACAGAAGGCGATGAACCAACAACAAAGAACGTTAGCCCTCCAGCCAAATAAACACAGACTAGGTGATTCCCTGACAGTAAGCCCAGACTCTGAGACCGGGGAGACTCATTTGGAGACTCGTTGGAGAACAGCATTCGCAAGGGAATCTCCAAAATGCCTCAGAATGTTTGTGGCGGTTCTCAGTTTCCTGGAGGCTTGCGGCCTCGTCGCTCGAATGTCGAACATGTTCGAAGAGTTCACACGGCAACTCCTCTCTCGAAAATGGTAAGAGTTGCCGTGGGGACGCGTCAAACCCGTGTTGAACTGTTCTCACTTCGGTTTCCGCCAATTTTAGAGGCGCTGGAGCTGTAATTTGACACCTGCTCGGGTGCTCTCATGTGACTGCAAACACTCGAGGCTACAGCCCTGGTCTAAAAACCATCCATCTATCAACTTTGTTTTTTTTTTTTTTTTAAACCTGTGTTTCATTTCTGGGTTGCGGGGCAGCTGGCGGCTATCTCCAAAAATCATGCATACGATAAATTAATAATTATTAACAGACTGGTTCAACTCTACCTGAAGAGTACTTCAGTAAATTAAATCAAAAACATGGCCAGGTACAAAGCAGGCCGAGATGTGTAATGAAATAAGGTGCACTCGGAATTCAAAGGGATTTACAATGTTCTCCCAGTTTTGGAGTTTCCAATTTGACTCCAACAGTTGCAGGACCGATGACTGCCCTCGGTCACCATGTGCCTCACGTAGGGGGAACACTTCCCCTCGACTGGTTGTCCTTAAGGTTCGTTTGATGCCAAATGAGAAGAACATTTATTTAATCCCAAATGACCTTTGATTTCTGGCATCGCCAAAAACTGGTTTGATAACAAGACATGAACATGAACGCTTCTTCAACCAATCAGACCCCTGCTTTAATATTAAGGTTAAGTCAGCAAACGCTGGCTGTAAACAAACTGAACGAGTTTACTTCTGTGAAGGAAAAAAAAAAAAAATCTTGTGGCTGAGTTGGGGGATTTCTTGGAGAGCAAGCGGGTGTGTGTGTGTGTGTGTGTGTGTGTGGGGGGGGGGGGG